>NC_086317.1:351085430-351387573 GCF_036172605.1 Pelobates fuscus | reverse complement strand
GTAGCTCTGTAACTATAGGTACCTGACCCTACAAGAACTAATCGCTCACTGGGGTTACGATCCAGCAGGGCTAAAGAAACCTGAGGTGAACACAGCCCTGATAGACCTGGACCAGGAAAGGCTAGCCAGCTCACCCAGCAAATCACCATTCTCACTGGCAGCACAGACAGGCAGGATGGACTCTTAAAGAGGGTAAAAGAATGCTTGGCTTTCTATGGCCCAAACCCGTGAACTGGGGTGGTTTATCGCATTATGGTGGAGGCTGAGAAAGAGCGAGCTGAAGAACTTGCCATGAGCCTAGCTGAAGTCATTGGCACTGGCAGTATTCCTGAGGATATGGATCAAGCTAGCAACCGTGCAGCATCCTTATTCGAGAAAAAGTTCCCATGCAGAGTATCAGAGAGATGGCCCTGCTTTGGAGGCAATCCCTCAGTAGATGGAGGAGTGCAGAAAAGTAGGTGCTTGTGCACAAAGAATTGCCCAATGGACATAAAGTCAAGAGGACACACTGAAGTCCCTATATGAATATAATGTAATTAAAACTCAATTTATTTATATATGTTTCCTTTTCAAACATAAATAAATTGAGTTCTAATTACATTATATTCATATAGGGACTTTACTGTGTCCTCTGGACTTTATGTCCATTGGTCATTTCTTTGTGCATAATGTATTCTATATCTAGGGTTACCCCCTATTAAGTTCCCTTTACACACTCTAGACCCCTTAGGGCAGGGGTTCCCAACCTGTGGTACGTGTACCCCCAGGTGTACAATTCAGTGCCCCAGGGGTTACGCGAAATAATTTCGGTAATGGCGGCCGCAAGGAGGGAACCCGGCCATCGGGCAAATGCCTGGTGTGCCGCGATTGCCATTTGCGGACGGGAGATCACAGGATCTCCCCTGCCAGCCCTAGCTTGGCCACCGCTATCCGAGCACAGGCCCTGCTGTGTGCCTTCATGGGCCGGTGGGGAGGTCAAAGATCTCCCTCACAGACTCACAGGCACTGACAGGCAGCCAGCGGGAGAGGGAAGGAGGGAAAGAGGAGCCGGGAGGCGGAAAGGTCCTCCCGCGAGTTCGGCAATTCGGAGCGATCTTGTGGGAGGACTGAGCTCTGCCAGCAGCCAGAGGATCTGGAGGCAGGATAGAGCTGCTCACCTCCACTGGACCACCAGGGCAATGTCCCCTCTCCCTTGGGAAAAGGTAAGAAGAAGGGATTTTTTATTAATTACTCCTATTCCCCCCATTATACAGGCATCCCCCCACACACATACACAATACCCATCACCAACACACTGCACCTCTCCCAGTCACACAGAGCACCCCTCTCTCACACACACAGCACCCCTCACCTACGCACACCACCCCTTACCCACACACTGCTCCCCTCACCCACACACAGAGCACCCTTTACACACACAGGACAGCCCCCCACACACGCACACAAAGATAACCCCTCAAACACACACAGCACCCCTCACAAATACTACACACAGCACCCCTCACAAACACACAGAGCACCCTTTACACACACAGACACACACACACAGAGCACCCAACACACACAAAACACCCCTCACACATAGCACAGTGTCTGTGCCAGTATGTGTATCTCTGTGTACCTGCATGTATGTGTTAATGTTTGTATCTGTATGTCAGGGTGTTATCCTTAAGTGTGTCATTGTATGTATCTATGTGTCTGTGTATCTGCATGTGTGTTAATGTGTGTATCTGTATGTCAGGGTGTGTATCCTTAAGTGTGTCATTGTATGTATCTATGTGTCTGTGTATCTGCATGTGTATCAGTGTGTTTAACTGTTTATCTGCTTGTGTATCTGTGTGCCAGGATAAGTATCTGTGCATGAGGATGTGTGTCAGTGTCAGTGTATATATCTGTGTATCAGTATTTGTGTCAGGGTATGTATCATTAAGTGTGTCAGTGTGTGTATCTATGTGTCTTTGTATCTGCAAGTGGGTGGGGGGGCGGTCCGCCCCGGGTGCCGTCAGGTAGGGGGGTGCCACCAGGGCTGGCCAGGCTTGGAGTTCAGTGAGCTGTGTGACTGCACCGGGTGCCATAGCAGCAGGGGCCCCGGGCAGCCGACACAGCTCACACACGCAGGGGCTGGGAGCAAGCAGGAGACCTGGCTGCACGGAGAGTTGGGGCGGAGCCAGTATGGACGTAAGGGCGGAGCCAAGCCGGATGTGGGGGCGGAGCTAAATGCAGCCTCATACTGCTGCACACAGAGGGGAAGCAGGAAGATGCCCCTGCTTCCCCAACTACAGCACAGCAGGACTGAATCCACTCCTCCTCCAGCCCAAGCTTACTGTAAGTGAGAGAGTGTGTGCTGTGTGTAACTGTGATTGTGACTGTCTTTGACTGTGTGTGTGACTGTCTGCCTGTGATTGTATGTGTGTGTGATTGTGTGTGTGTGTGTGTGTGTGTGTGTGTGTGTGTGAGAGAGTGACTGTATGTGTGTGTGTGTGTGACTGTGTGACTGCCTGTGATTGTCTGCCTATGATTGTCTGTGGGACTGTGTGTGTGATTGATTGTCTGCCTGTGATTGTCTGTGTGACTCTGTGTATGTAATTGTCTGCCTGTGTGTGTGTGACTGTCTGCCTGTGTGTGTGTCTGTCTGTGTGTGTGTGTGTGTGTGTGTGACTGTCTGCCTGTGATTGTGTGTGTGTGTATGTGTGTGTGTGTGTGTGTGTGTGTGTGAATGACTGTCTCTGACTGTGTGTGAGTGACTGTCTCTGACTGATTGTGTGTGTGACTGTCTGACTGTGTGTGTGACTGTCTGCCTCTGATTGTGTGTGTGACTGTTTGTGTTGTGTGTATGTGTGACTGTCTGCCTGTGTGACTGTCTGCCTGTGATTCTGTGTGTGACTGTCTGCCTGTGATTGTGGGTGTGTGTGTGAGTGACTGTGGGTGTGTGTGTGTGTGTGTGTGACTGTCTGCCTGTGATTGTGTGTGTGACTGTCTGTGAATCTGTGTCTGTATGTGTGACTGTCTGCCTGTGTGATTGCCTGCATGTTTGACTGTCTGCCTGTAACTGTGTGTGGGACTGTGTGCAGCTGACTGTGTCTGACGGTCTTCGCCCTGCAGTGAGCCGGCAGCCAGGATATGATGTCATCGCTGCCTCGGCGTCATTACAGGGCGTGCGATGGACCTGTGCAGAAAGAGCACAGAGATCCCAGCAGCAACCACTGACCACCAGGGATGAGGATCCACTCCAGCCCTTCTAGAGCAAGGTAGGGAGGCTGGGTGGACCTCCTAATTATTAAATGTGTGTATGTATGTAATGTTTGTGTGTGTATGTGATTGTGTATCTGTGATTGTATGTGTGTGGGTCAGTGATTGTGTTTGTGTATATCTGTGATTATGTGTGTGATTGTGTGTATCTCTGTGTATGTGTTTAGTAGATAGCTCCCTTATTTCCTGTCTTTAAATATTGCAATCCCACATAAGGATAACAAATAAGGGATTTATCTACTAAACAACTGAAAATAAGAAAAGGGCGTTTTTTTTAATAATTTAGCTTTTAGTAGATCATTTCCTGAATTGGTGCCCGTATGTGAGATTTCCATATTTAACCCCTTAACGCCGTTACGGCGTTCTATGCCGTCGCGGCTTTAAAGGGCTTTAAAGCCGTTGCGGCGGCATAGAACGCCGTAACGGCTTGCAGCCCCAGGAGCAGAGGTGTACTCACCTCCGCCGCGATCCTCTTCTGGGGGGCTGTCTGAGAGCCCAGGCAGCCCCCCTCCGGCAAATGAGGCCCCCAGGGGCCATGTGATCGCTCTCAAAGAGCGATCACATGGCCCCCTATAGCTGGCTATGGATCTGCCAGCAGGGGGACTGTCTAAAATATTAGACAGTCCCCCTGCTGGTAGGTAGTGTAAAAAAAAAATATTAAAATGTTATAAAATAAATTAAATGCCTTTTTATATATATATAATATGTATATATATTATATATATAATATATATACATATTATATATATGTAACGTCATACGTAATGTATTTTAATATTAATATTAGTATATATATTAATATTAAAATACACTTAGAATGACGTTACATATATATAATATGTATATATATTATATATATAATAGATCTACATATATATATTATATATATATACGCATAATTACAATAATAAATAAATAAAATAATTAAATAAATAAAATATTGAAACAAAATATAAAATAAATTATATATTCATATGTAATTTCATTCTAACTGTATTTTGTTATTAATATATATATATTGGAAACAGAATACACTTAGAATGACATTCTATATATATCTATCTATATATAAAATACAAATAACCGCAAATATATATATAGAGATAAATACATATAATTACATAAAAGATTACATTAGTATACACGTAGAATTTATATACCTATAAATGCATATATATTAAAATTCTACGTGTATATTTAAGTAATTTTTTAACATAATTATGTCATTTGATTAATTAAAATTTGATTGACATGCCTGACAACACAGGGAGAAAGTGCAGAGAATTTAATTCGCAAGCACTATATTAGACCCTGTAACTCTCCAAGACACCATAAAACCTGTACATAGGGGGTACTGTTTTACTCGGGAGACTTCGCTGAACTCAAATATTAGTGTTTAAAACTGGTAAATTGTATTACAACGATGATATTTTAAGTAAAAGTGACGTTTTTTGCATTTTTTACAAACAAACGGCACTTTTATGGACTATATTATTGTTGTAATATGTTTTACTGTTTTAAAACACTAATATTTGTGTTTAGTGAAATCTCCCGAGAATAACAGTACCCCGCATGTACAGGTTTTATGGTGTTTTGGAAAGTTAGAGAGTCACATATAAGGCTTGCATTTCATTTTTTTGACATTGAAATTTGCCAGATTAGTTATGTTGCCTTTGAGACCGTATGGTAGCCCAGGAATAAGAATTACCCCCATGATGGCATACCATTTGCAAAAGTAGACAATCCAAGGTATTGCAAATGGGGTATGTCCAGTCATTTTTAGTAGCCACTTAGTCACAAACACTGGCCAAATATTAGTTTTTTGCTTTTTTCACACAAAAACAAATATGAACGCTAACTTTGGCCAGTGTTTGTGACTAAGTGGCTACTAAAAAAAACTAAACATACCCCACGTTCAATACCTTGGGTTGTCTACTTTTTCAAATGGTATGCCATTATGGGGGTAATTCTCATTCCTGGGCTACCACACCGTCTCAAAGGTAACATTACTAATCTGGCAAATTTCAATTTGAAAATGGAACGTTCTATATTTGACCCTGTAACTTTCCAAAACACCATAAAACCTGTTAATGGGGGGTACTGTTGTGCTCGTGAGACATCGCTGATTACAAATATGTGCATTTTGTTGCCGTAAAACTGAACAGTATTATGACATTTACAGCTAAAATGTGAGGCGGAACTACAAATTTAAAAAAAAAATTAAAATTTCTCAGTTTTTTTTATTTTATTCATAATAAATTGTTTCATATACAAATATTTTATATGAAATGAAAGCCCTGTTTCTCCTGAACAAAATGATATATAATAAGTGTGGGTGCATTTAATATGAAAGAGGGGAACTACGGGTGAACAGACATATAGCGCAAATTCCAGTTTTTGTTTACGTTTTGTTTTGTTCAGAACGTGTACTATTGACTCCGTCCTGAAGGGGTTAAAGATACCAAATGAGGATGCTGTTTAGCAGATAGCGCCTTATTTGGTGTCCTTAAATAGGCAGCTTAATTGCTGGATTTATTTAGACGTGGTTCTTGTTGGATTTGTTTTAACAGTTTGTCTGCTGGGTTTATCTAGGCAGTCTATTGCTGTGTTTATCTAGGCAGTCTATTGCTGGAGTTAGCCATGGGAAGGCAATCTACGACTCCCTGTCTCTTAATGTCCTGTGTGGGTTCCACAGGGGTAGCCTGCCACGACTGGTGTCTGGAGAGATGTTTGGGTCCCTATGGCGGTCCTTATTATGGCTGTCCCCATTGTCTGGCTGAGTTGCCCTCTCAGGGTAGGATCGTATAGGGGTAATTCACGTCCTATGTCAGCTAGTGGACGACTCATGTGCGTTTTCTCAAGATTCTGGCATTGGTAAGGATCTCTTGGTCTACAGTCTACCAAGAGGAGTATACCTTACGGGAGCCCTATCTCTCGCTATTCCTCAATTCTAGTGGTATTGTGCGTTCTGCATTTCCTTGAGGAATGACCTGATGACAAGGACTTGCCTTGCGTCAGTTTTTTCCGCTTACGGTTTTCCCCAGTACATCTTGTATTTCATGGCGTTCTGACGTCATGGTATCGACGTAGTGTCTTCTTCCTTCTTGCCGTTCAGTACATCGGCTTCTGCTCCACACATATTTCATTTCTATTCATTCTCTGTGTTGTACCCCTATTCTCCGGATAGGCCACAGTTCTGACAGGTTGTACACGACCATGTAGATCCAGGATCTGGTTCTTTCTCTAGCAGCACAAGTCAATCAGAAAACTTTAAACCAATCAGTAACAGGCATCACATCCATATATAAAGACCTGACAGTCACATGATTTCCTCTTTCTTTGATGCGAAAAACAGTCCATTATAACGTCAGGGAATTCAAATAACAGTCCTGAGTAACGTGTAGAACATAACTTGGAACACGACTTGAAACCTTCCAGCTTTATCTTGATCTTTATCTTTATGATGGTTACTCTGAAAAGAACAGAAATACGTGAAAGGTGATGGAACCCAACTGATGTCCACATTAAATCCAGTACTATATGTATCTATATTTATATTACGTTAACCAGATAAGCATCCCATAAATATACTGAAATACCAAAACCTTATAATTACACTGTGAAAATGACAACTAGAAAATTAGAATTTCCCAGAGTATAGGGAGGGAACAGGGAGGGAAAATACTCGCCTCCTGTCATTATTAAATTAAGATTATAGGTACACTACGTTAGCATAATCTACAATTTTATCACATGACAGGAGGCTTCATATTTTGCATTTTTAAAGCTGTGGTATGAGCGAGAAGGATGCGTGTGTGGTTTGACGAAATTAAATATACAGAAGTTTTCTCGCCGTGTCCAATTCGCCGCCTGTAATAGGGCCCCCCCCTTGAAGACCTGAGAAGCAGCCGCGCCTCGTACCGAATGAGTACCCAAACACGTCTCCACCCTCGCTAGCGATAACAACCAATGAACTCATCTAGGCGGTGTTCATGGTAACTGGCTTGTATGGTTGGTATAAGACCAGCAGATGTCTTAAATGTGACAATCTAAGTGTTGTCGTGATCTCCGTATAACAAAATACCGCTATAACTGTACAAAGACTGGGGAACCGCCGGGAACAGGATAAAATACTGACGCGAATAAGATTTAGTTCTACGAGACACCGTAGAAATCATTCCTTCTGGTGATACCGAAAAGACCATCTACGTCGAACTCCAGTACATATGATACTGGCCGAAAAGACCTAAAGTAATGTGACTACGGCTGACGGAGGGATAGGTTTGTGTTATCTGACTAGTTCCAAAAAATTCAACATGGAGGAGATAGGGGTAATAAAAGGATTGCAGTCCCTTTCCATACACCAGAGAACTCCAGGTGTTCCATGCGGATAAGTTATTTCGGGGAATACCTGTTGTCCATGAGTCCCATAATAGGTCTCTAGTTGGTTGCGATAGTCCCTTGACATACCAGTCTCCCTTGGAAGACACCAATCCACCAACTCCAGACGCTCCTGCATTATCAATGGATGATGGTTTCCTTTTGGATCTGTCTGAAGGCAAGTTAAAACTGAAGAAGTCGAGGATGATCCCAATTAAGGACAATCATTCTGGGTGTCACGCTTGATTCCTTTACCTCGGTAATGAGTACTATTGAAGTCTTTGCTATTCTGATCCCAATTTCATAGGTGTGCCCGGATCTCAGGCAGTGAGCTTTCAGCCAATGTCTGGCCCGGTAGTGAAGTGTTCCTGGGCAATAGTCAAAGGATTATGGTGCCTTTCCGCCGTACCCATCGAATTTTCTTACGAATTGTCGCTATCGATGATGTGGGAAGGTGTAATCCGCCCAAGGTGGAATCTATTCCGAAGTAGAGGAGCAGTCACTCGAAATTGGGATCGAACCGACTCCTCTTTGTTCACAATGTATCCCAACAATTCCCGAAACTGTAACATAAATCTCGTTTTATGAACGTAGTCAGGAATAGTACTTGCAAAAGGTCAGTAAGTTGTCTAGGTATGCGACAGCGGATACCCTTTGCTCTTCAGTGCGCCGTGGCGGGCTTAAGAAACTTCATGAGGCACCATGTGAACCAGTAGGTAAGTGTCCATCAAATCCAACATTGCAAACTCCTTTCGAGGAGTAGGTCCCTTAAGAGATGGATACCTTCCTTCTTGAGTTGTTGGTACGCCCCAAAACCATTGGGCTGGGACTGGGCGATAGTCTCCTGTCTTCTTCCTTACTACCAAACCAGGTCCTTGCTCTTTCGTCCCTAACTTCAATGGTTTAAAATCCATCTTTAATTGGGCTGCTATGCGCCGTTCTGTGCCCCTGTCTGCCTTGCGTTCCCCAACCTACATATTGCCCTCACATCGTGAGCTTCTAGAGGTGAGTCTTGGGTGGGGTCAGTTCCGCAAAGTATAGAATTTTTACTCGGGGCTGATCATGTCCAATATTTCATCCTAACGTGTTTTGAGTTAAAGACATCTTTACGTGGACCCCGGCTTGATCGGGACATAAATATCACCACAGTGATACCGAGCTCCCTGGTGAGGACTATCTTGTTCGGTCATAGGGGGCGTGGGCATTCCACCCTGAGCTTGTCTCGGACTTCTTTTCCCCGAAGCCGGAAGTGGGCAAGTGTGCCCGGTGCTCCGGTAAACTCCATTCGGATTACCCTGGGTATCGGATGGAGCATGAGTCAAACGAGAGTGTCCAGTGTGCCAAAGAAAAACCTTTCTTGCTAGGTGGGTCTTGTCACTTTACCTCTTCAGATGGAGACTCTTCTGCTCTCCATTCTCTCATGATCTCCAGAGAAGGGGAGGGATGAAGTCTTCGTCCCCTGATGATGGAGCCTGAGATGGTAATGCGCTTAAGGACCAAACTTCTAGAATAAAAGGGAATCATGACGTGTCACACATGTCGTGTCCTTAAGGGGTTAATGGACAGGACGTTCTGAGATACGGTTGCGCTAAGTCGGGGTGTTCTCTTTCCCCTTTGTTGGAGCCCTTCCAATGGTGTTTCGATGATAAGGTGTCCGACCTAACGTTTGTCGGTATCTCTCGCTTCCATTGGTGTTGGTGCCGTTGCACCCGCTCTGTTGCATGGGTTGTTAGCCAGCATATTGGAGAGGACTTCTTCCCCTGGAGCTGCCCTGGCAGCCTTAATCCTCGCCTGAAAATCGGTCGGGGATATTGAGGGAAGTCCGACCTGTTGGTTCACACCCTTTCGGTCTGCGGGGGACCGGGTTGTACAACAGTACACTTATTGCCACTCAGTGGGTCTCCGTGTATGACTGGGGTCACCCAGAATTTCGATCAATCAGCACCACTTTCGCAAGATCCGGGGAGTGGTCTGGGAATGAGGACACCCTCAGTAAGATGAGCAGTCTAAAATGTCGGGACGTAGCCCGAGTATGGGAGACGTAAAAGCCTCAATATGTATAATCCAAGGGTTCATCCATATATGGTCTATAATTGTGGAGTTTGGCAGCACTGTGAGTTCTCCTTCCCGGTTAAGGAAAGGGCGTACGGATCCTCCAGTTGAAGCATAGAGGTGTCGGAATACATGCATCTAGTGCGCCCTGGTCTGTGCATAATATGACAGAGCGTACTCTGAAGGTAGAAGCCCTAGAACGGGCGCGGGGGTTCACCTCGTCCGGCAGGGGGGTCACCCCTTCGTACCTGTGCTGCTAGCACCGGAGTAAGACTCGCCTGGGGGTCACCCAGCGTAGGGGGTCACCCCTGTATGTGTGTCTCTTATGGCATGTTAGGACACTCTTTCGATCTGTGGGATATCGAACAGGTGTCGGGTACGGTAGTACATTTATTGCCACTAGTGGGCCTCCACGTACAACTGGGGGTCACCCAGAATTGTTTCAATCAGTACCACTCAGAGATTTCCTGGGAGTGGTCTGAGGAGGGGGTCACCCTCAATAAGACCAGGATGAGCGGTCAGTAATGTCGGGACGTAGCCCGTATATGGGGAGGAATGGTAGCCTCCAAATTATCCAAGGGGTCACCCTTATTGGATAGCTCTCCTTGCTGGTTCTGTCGACATACATGTATCCAGTGTGTTCTGGTCTGTGTATACAGTAACGGATCGTATTCCGTGGTTATGAGCTCGTCCTAGGGCGTGGGGGTTAACCCCAGTATATACATGTCACTAGTACCGGAATAGTATTCGCTTGGGGTTCGCCCAGCGCAGGTGTTCATCCCAGTATATGTATGTCAGTAGGACAGGAACCAGATTCGCTTGGGGGTCACCCAGCATAGGGGGATCACCCCAGTATATGTATGTCAGTAGGACAGGAACCAGATTCGCTTGGGGGTCACCCAGCTTAGGGGGTTCACCCCAGTATATGTATGTCACTAGGACAGGGACCAGATTCGCTTGGGGGTCACCCAGCGTAGGGGGTTCACCCCAGTATATGTATGTCACTAGGACAGGGACCAGATTCGCTTGGGGTACATCCATTGTAAGCGGGGTCACCCCTGTACCACGATGTCCTTGGACCACTCAGAGATTTCCTGGGAGTGGTCTGAGGAGGGGGTCACCCTCAATAAGACCAGGATGAGCGGTCAGTAATGTCGGGACGTAGCCCGTATATGGGGAGGAATGGTAGCCTCCAAATTATCCAAGGGGTCACCCTTATTGGATAGCTCTCCTTGCTGGTTCTGTCGACATACATGTATCCAGTGTGTTCTGGTCTGTGTATACAGTAACGGATCGTACTCCGTGGTTATAAGCTCGTCCTAGGGCGTGGGGGTTAACCCCAGTATATACATGTCACTAGTACCGGAATAGGATTCGCTTGGGGTTCGCCCAGCGCAGGTGTTCATCCCAGTATATGTATGTCAGTAGGACAGGAACCAGATTCGCTTGGGGGTCACCCAGCATAGGGGGATCACCCCAGTATATGTATGTCAGTAGGACAGGAACCAGATTCGCTTGGGGGTCACCCAGCGTAGGGGGTTCACCCCAGTATATGTATGTCACTAGGACAGGGACCAGATTCGCTTGGGGTACATCCATTGTAAGCGGGGTCACCCCTGTACCACGATGTCCTTGGACAGGTGTCTGCCACGCTTGGGGTTCACCCAGCGTAAAGGGGGTCACCCCTGTTAATCACTCCGTTATGCGCCTCCACTACTATGTCCTGGGAGGTGTATCCCTGTGGGTAAGGAGTGTATCCAGTGGTTGTGAGGTTCAGTTGGAGTAGGGAGCTGGGTAAATTAGCGTCTCTATTTAATCATCCCTGCCCCCAGATAGAGTAATGCATCCACTATATGCCCACAGCAGGGAACGGTCCATTCATAATCCTCTAGATGTACAAGAAAAGTTTTATTCAACATGACATTTGTATATAACATTATAGAGCAAACTGCCAGCAGACATCAGTACTGCATCCACTATATGCACACAGCAGGGATCAATCCTACATAAGTGGACACTCCATGCATAATCCTCCATCAAAAGTACCTATAAAACTTTATTCCACCTGCCAGTGCTATGTAATAGTATTGATTTCAGCAGTGAACATTCCATACATAATCTCCCAGAAAAGGACTTGGAGAACTTTATTTCACAGGAAACTTATTTTATACAGTACAGATCAGCCTGCCAGTTTGTGGGAATCACGAACTGGCTAAAACAAAACGGCCGACGTGAATCTCGCGAGAGCAGCGAGATTCAAGATGGCCGCCGTTTGCGCGCAAATGCGCCGCGCGGCCCGATATCGCTAAAGCGATCGCGGCCCGCCGGTGCTGTACTGAGTCCCCCCGGTACCCCCAACCCCCAGAGACCTGCCCTGAAGTCCTGGCACCAGAGCAAACCAAACGCGATCGCGGCAAAACGAGACTAAAGCAGAGAATGTGATAGAACAGAAGTGCCAGCAGAGACAAGTCTAATAAAAAAAGTAAAAGCAACAGCAAATATCAGGGTAGAAAAGACAAAGCTAATCCCCACAATGTAAAAGGAACTTGGCAAATATCAGGTTAGAAAGACAAAGCTAATACCAAATGTAAAGGCAATTTAGCAAATTATCAGGTTAGAAAGACCAATCTAATCCCCACAATGTAAAAGGAACTGAGCACATATCAGGTTAGAAAGACAAAGCTAATACCAAATGTAGAAGGAACTTAGCAATTATCAGGGTAGAAAAGCAAATCTAATACCAAAATGTAAAAGCAACTTAGCAAATTATCAGGGGGAAGGGAGAGGGTAGCAGGGGACAAATACCACACCATAAACATTCAAATATAATGATAAATGTAGTATAAATTTAAAAACTGTTTGGAGCAAAATACTCTGACCTGTGCCTTGGCTGGTAAGCAGCAAAGAAAGAGGAAGTCATGTGTCTGTCAGGACTTTATATATGGATGTGATGCCTGTTACTGATTGGTTTAAAGTTTTTTTCTGATTGACTTGTGCTGCTGGAGGCATAAAGTAAAGAAAGTTATGCAAAATATGAATGTCATATTGTCATGTGATAAAATTATGTTTCGTCAATGCCTTTTAGTTTAGGTAGATACTAGGTCTTCATAAGATCTGTAGACTTTGTTTATTCATCAGGTATTATGATGTGCAAGTGATATTGTATGGATATGACATCTTGCCTTGACAGTTTACTTTCACAATGTTTTCCTTTTTCTTGCAGTGTAATCTGCTTTCTCTCTGGGCTTGACAATTGTTTCTCTGGAAGGTGGATTAGTTGGTTTCCTTGCTCTCCTGCTTGACCTCATCAAAGAAAGAGGAAGTGGAGGAGCCTGCTTAGGGGTTTTATACTACTGTTGCTTTGTTCTGATTGGTTGTTTTGAAAAGTTCTGTTAACTGTTTCTTTGCTGCTGGAGATTTCAGTAAAGAAGGTAAAGCAAATATTCGCCTCCTGTCTTTAATAAAATTTAGATTATTCCCTCACCGAGGCTAGAATAATCCCTAATTATCATCTGCAAGTCCCAGCTGGTTGCCAAAAGTTCAAGAGCTGAACCTGTAGAAGAACAATCTGGTGCCATGCAGTGTTTTCTTATATCAAGGGTTCTCTTCCAGTATGAGAAAAGATGCTTTTTTTTTGTATTGAATATAATGGAAATATAACTCATATAACTCAAAATAGAATGAAAAATCCTTTAGTTTTTCTTAAGCAGTGTTCTATCACATTACACAATTATTTTGTTCTGTTTATGTTCACCTAATACCATGTCATCATATGACTGATATTTTGTTTTTAACTATAAGCTGTAGGCCTGTGGTCCCCAGCACCTTTTTCCAGCTGTATTGCCTGACAATATGGTTTTCAAAAGTGAGAAGCTCTACTGCGAGCCTAGTTGTGCTTCATTCTAGCTGTAGTCTCCATCATTGTGCTTTTTCTGATTGGCAGGTTCATGCATTGAACTAAAGATGTTTGAATGGCATGGTGATATGTATAATAATAGGAAATCTAAGTGAAACGTGTTATCATATAGGTACATCCGAAATTAATAATAATTAGAGAATCACTTTTCAACTAAAGTCAGCTTACAATATATCTGGACTGATTGTATTGTGATCTTCACATACAAGTTCACACTTTTTATACAAAAATGTATGTCTTGTGTTTTTGTTTTTATTTATTTTTTCTTCTCTTAATAAACTGCTCGATCATGTCTGAAGGTTTCCCACAACAGGACATGAACAGTAATTTGATAAAGTGTTTGGTACTTAGTAAAAGTTCACTGAAGTCTGTTTCAGAAACTGAACACCAGCTGCAGTTGTGTTAGCATTCATTACAATTAAAAATAGAACTTGTTCAACACAAGTTGGATAAAACCGTCTATAAATATACAAACCTGCATAAGTGTTCTCTTTCAAAAGTGATATGCAATCTGAATGAGGTGCATGCAGCATGAAGTGATGAGAATGTTCCCAAAATGTCACAAGGAAATACAAATGCTACATGAAACCAACCCTCAACATGCTATTTAACACCTTCATGATAAGTATACTCCTGTGGTACCAAGCTAGATGATTACCAACTTACTTGTCTTTAACAGGGACATCTGCACCTTTTAGAAACCCCTTGGGCTTTAGCCAGAAGCAAAACTCCACGACACCCACCTTCTGTAGCCTCTTTATTTCCACAATTAGAAAACCCCCAGCCAGCAAATCAATTTCACTAATATTCCCCAGAAATTACCTTTCACCCCCAGCCATTTAATTTCCCTAAATCATTCCAGGTAGCTATTTAATGTCACTAACCTCCTCCACCCAGTTTAATGGACATCCTAAGCACCAAAACAACTTTAGCTTAGTTAAGTGGTTTTGATATATATATATATATATATATATATATATATGTACCTTATTTCTGCTGAAGACTTCCTGGCAGCTGAGGAACTTCTACAGGGCTTAGAAGAGGTGAATTTGTCATCCTTGATGGAATTTCTTGGTGCCTCACGCAAAGGCAGTAAGTACTTCTGGGTCAGGCAGCTGTTGGTGTATGAGACCTTTAATTTGGACTAAATTCAGTTCAAATTTAGTCACATTCTGGTGTAATTCACCAAATTCGTTCCCACGTTTTTTTCTTGTTTAAATGTTCCTGTTTTATTTCTATTGATTATGGAGGAAATCTAATGCAATTGTCTCCTGCAAGCTATAGGGTGCTCTGGTCACTGCAGTTCTTTTGGGTTCTCCTTTTTTTGCGCAACAAGGTATGTACTACTTTTTGTGGGATTCCTTATGATTAATTTATAACTTGCATTAGATGAATTGCAACGTTGTTGTTGTTTAATGTCTGGATATTAATCCCTAATGGGCATTCTTTTATGGTCTCACCAGCCCAAAATAAATTGACTGCAATCTAGAGGTACAAGGTATGTCAAAAACCTTTTCCCGTTTTTTATTACCTCAATGATTACAATCAAAAGAGTGCCTTCTGTCATTATGTAATTTTGTCAGTTCCCTCAGGTCTCCAAGATGGATCACCGGTTTCACCTGAGGACAGGAGACCAAGGCTTAAAAGGGGTAACACATGTGATGATGCAGTGGCAGAAGGGAAACAGCTATGTGTGACCTGCATAAAACTGGTATCTAACCTACGAGTAGCTCATCCTGCAACTGCAAATCCAGTGGATGTAAATGCCATCATCAAGCAGGATGTGGCAGAAGGTGCTAAAGAAGACACTCAGCCTACCAGATGTTCTGAGCCTACGAGTAGAGAGATCTCACAAAATAAGAGCTCTATAGAGGACTATGGAGCCATTTGCATATTGAATATCCAGAGTCATTTGATAATAAGGAGTTCCCATTTTTAAGGGGGATTGATGAAAACAAAACTGAAGGTCTCATTGAGGCGGTGAGGAAGAGTCTAAGCTTGAAAGAATCTATGGTTCACAAACCCTCATACAGCAAGCACTTTGCTGGCCTCAAGTGAAAAGACACTTCTTTTCCCCTCCACGAGACCATTTTATTTATGATGAATGGGGTAAGTCCAAGAAACGGGTCAGTGTTTAGGATGTGTTCCAAACTATACCCTTTCAAGAAAGTTGACTCTGCCTCTTGGATCTTGGCTCCAAATGGACATGGCAGTAATTAGACTGGCCAAGAAGACCACCTTGCCTCTGGACAACTCTTGCTCTTTGAGAGAACCTATGGAGAAGAGGATTTATACTAATCTGTACAAGGCCAACGTTGCAACAGAAGCTAGTCTGCATCCAGTGGCTGCCTTAAGTCAGGTTTCCAAGACCCCTAAACAATGGGCAGAGGATCTGGAACCTGACATCAAGGATGGAGTATGTAGATCACATTTCCTAAGAGCTGTATAAGACATTAATATATCTGCAATAGCTAGATCTCTGAATGTTGTTGGCTGTATGGCACTCTGGCCTAGGATGCGGACACTGCATCAAAAAACAGTCTCTGTTTACTGCCTTTTCAGGGTGACATGCTGTTTGGACATGAGCTGGAGGAATGCATCAAAAAATCTGCAGAAGGCAGTAAAGCTTTATTGCCTTGGAGAAGGAGCAACAAGAGATCCTCTAATGCTGAAACCCTCAAGACAGTACAATACCTGAAAGACTGTTCTTTTAGAGCCAGTCATGGAATGTAAATCCTCTCATAGAGGTGGTAGGTACAGATGATCAACTGTCCGCCAGAATAAAATGTTCTGACTGCTTCCAGAGTAAGTCTCCAGGAATCGGCTCCAGACTACTTCATTTCTAGGAGACTTGGAGCCACATCATCAAGGATCTGTGAGTCCAGTAGGTAGTTTCCCAAGGTTATCTGCTATAATTCGAGGAGAGACCTCCTTCAGGAAGATTCTTCAGGTCCTCCTTTCCAGATGATTTAGGAAAAGGAGGGCTCTTATAGAATTCATCGATTCTCTGTCCCAACAATCTGTGATCTGCAAAGAAGATTGTGGTGGACCGCCTGGCACCCCAACTGGGTGCCTCCACCAATCGATGCTTTCTAGTGCTCACCGAGTACTCCAAGCACTCCACCAGACACCAGGCCCGGACTGGTCATCGGGCACACCGGGCAAATGCTATCTGAGCGCCGGCCCTTCTGTATGCCTTCATGGGTGGGTGGGGAGATCAAAGATCTCCCTCACCGGCCCACAGGCAATTATAAGCGGCTGGGGAGGGAGTCAGGCAGGAGAGGACCCGGGGAGCTCCGCCGGGTCCTCTCGCGGGATTCAGAGCATTGCCGCGGTTACCGCTGCAACGCTCGGATCTCGCAAGAGTGAACTCTAGCGTGCAGGCTAGAGTTCCCTCTCACCACTAGGACCACCAGAGAAGGCAGCACGCTGCCCTCCTCAATGGATACCTGGCTCCCCCCCCCCCCTTCCCAGGCTAAAGGGGGGGGGGATACAACTTTTTTTTTAATTATTATTACATTTAAATAAAAAATTAATTCACACTCACACTAACACACACATCATTCCCAGACAGACACAGCACCCCTAGAAACACACATTACCACCAGACAAACACAGCAACCAGAAACACACAGCACCCCCAGACACACACAGCACCCAAACACACCCAGACACACACAGCACCCAGACACACACAGCACTCAGACACACAGCGCACCCCCAGACACACACAGCACCCTCAGACACACACAGCACCCTCAGATACACAGCACACATCACCTTCACACACACACAGAGCCCCCAGACACACACAGCACCCAAACACACCCAGATACACACAGCACCCAGACACACAGCGCACCCCCAGACACACAGCACCCTCAGACACACACAGCACCCTCAGACACACAGCGCACATCACCTTCAGACACACACAGCACCCTCAGACAGACAGCACCCTCGCTCACACACACAGCACACTCCCACACACACACACACACACATATATATATATATATATATATATATATATGAAACATGGGGGATGGTTGCACTATATGAAACATGGGGGATGGGCAGGGGTCAAGTCCTGGGGAATAAAGTGTGGGAACTCACTCGAGTTCCACCCTCACCCCACCACCAGAAAAAAACAAAACTTGCATGCAGAGAGGACACAGCTCCCTCGCCGCGTCTGACAGAGAGAGACAAGAGCCGGCCGGGGAGGTCCATCAGGTGGCCATTAGGCCACCTCTTGGGCCCCCCATGACAGGGGGGACATTTGGGGGCGGCAAATGCGAGGACCTGCAGGACCATAAACGGGAACGGCGTTCCTGCACTAAAAAAAGTGCAGGAACGCCGTTCCCACGCGTTCCTGCAGGACTCGAGCCCTGGAGATGGGGCCATATTATACAATAAACAATACACAAGATCTAGCGCACTCTCCTATCTACTAAACAGCAACTTCAATGTTGACAGATTTTATTAGTTTTTAAAAGTTTTTTTTTAAAAACACCTAATCTAGGCAAAAAAAATAATGGGGATTTAGTTACTTTATATGATCATACATTGCATAAGCCTGCCACAACGTCAATGTACCCCATCTTTGGCAGGTCCTACTCTCACAGTCTAATGTCTGCTCTTATGAGATTAACCCACTTACTTGGGAAAAAATTCCATCTGAGGCTCTCTGCAGTACAAGGCTAAATAGGGACCTGAGATGAGGCACCTGTAACAGGGAGGGGTGCAAAACAAAGGAGTTGGCTAGACTCCCAAATATATATATATATATATATATATATATATATATATATATATATATATATATGAAACATGGGGGATGGTTGCACTGACCTGAACATGCTTAAATGGGGTGCTGCTGGGGGCCATATTATACAATAAACAATAAATAATCAAATCTGTCAACATTGAAGTTGCTGTTTAGTAGACAGGAGAGTGCACTGGATCTTGTGTATTGTTTATTTTATATATATATATATATATATTATATAAAATAACCCTCAGTGAGTTAACAGACAAAGAAAATTAGAATCCTAGAATGTAACGGCAGATAAAAACACCTGCATACACAGTACCACTCTTACATACACACACACTGCGCCTCTCACACATACAATACGTCCAAATATATATATATATATAGATACACACACACTACAGCAACCCTCACACTGCACCACTACACACATTACGCTCCAGATACACGCTAGATCCCTTACCCTATATGCACTCTTAATCCATTACACACACACACACACACACACACAGAATCTCCTATACACACTCTGGGTCCTTTACACACTAGATCTCCTACACACACACACTGCACCACCTACACACACACTACATTCCTTGTCAGCAAACACATACAACATTCTCTAAACACACCCTCTCTACAACCCCTACACACACTACGTCACCTATACACACACTACAGCCCGTATGCACACACTCGCTACATCCTATAACACTATGCCGCCTATACACACACGCTCTCCAGCCCCTAGTCATACAGATTACACCACACACACAAATGAAATTGACCTATTTACACAATACCACACCACACTCTACACACACGCAATCCCACAAGCAGGCTCCAAACACATGCACCATACACTTTCCTGGCCCTTTTGTCCGCTGGTATCCCACTTGTGGAGACACCAGAGACAATTTAAAAGCATACACAGCGCAAGCATGTTATTAAATTTGCTTGAGCTGTGCAGAACAAATTCAGGGCCTTTTTCTAATGCCCTTCAGAGCTCTTCAGCGGGGCTCTGCGCATTGAACCAACATGCTCACTTTGAAAGGGGGGCGTGCTTGTCATTAGTGATAACAAAACAGACCCTCTCTGGCCTAGCCCCCTTCTTAGGGGGCCGCTCTGATTGAAAAATGCCCAGGCCTAATTTTTTCCCCAGTCCGGTCCTACCAGACACCATAACCACCATAAACCCCACAGCTAGCGTTACAGCTTGGTTGCAGTCTCGCTGTCCTCCACCCACCCTGTACCCAAGACCAGAATCCAGCTTCCAGTGGGTAGACCTCTCCCAATCCAAAGAGTAAAGCGCTAGTAATTATAATCCAAGGGAGTTTAATGAGTATAGCAATCCCCAGAGTGAATAGAGATGTTCCCTCCACATATGAGATTAGGCTCTATGTTGAGGGTGAAGAGGATCTGGTTTAATGGGAGTCACATGCAGCCTTATTTGCAATTCCCCCATGCAAGGGGTTTCCGGATACATATTCCAGGGGCATTCCCCTCTGGAGACTACAGTAAAACATACACATAATTACATTGACCCTCAGGTCCAGGACACTCCCACAGAAAACAGGGTAATCCCTCCCCTGTGCCTGAGAGATAATTGAGTCAGGAACTGTACTAAACTCAATTATTTCCAGGCACAGAAAACATACATTTTTACGACATCCCGAAAGTACCACCAAAACACATGGAAACCCCACAAAAATCATATCCCGTGATAGCCCCAATCTAGAGAACCAACATATCCAAAAATCATCCAGATCTGTTCAGAAGTTCAGGATTTGCATGGAAGTCATAATTTTGACCGACTGTGCACATGGGCCTATGCCCAAAACAGTTCCAGGGAATTAGGGCTAACGGTCGGTCTCTCTTTCTGGAGTACATAAATCACATGAATGGAACCTTCACAAAGATCAATCATTATATATATATATATATACGTAATCACTATATCAAAATATTTAAAATGCTTTAATATTTTGAAAAGTGTTTAAACATTTATCCAAAAAGAATAAATCTAAGCCATTGTCTGGAATCTGAACTAAACATTTTTCTGTGTACAGAATTTGCAGGAATATTCTATATATTAAGATTATTAAGAAATATCTGTGCTGTCTTTTGAGATATTTTCGAACGTACCTCATTTTGCTAACACAGTATGCTGAAAAGGATATAGTAGGTCATCTGGAATTCTTACATTAAGATCTGCAAGTTTTCTTTTGATTAATTCAGTAAATTGAAAGCTTCTCTACAAAGTGTATGACATTTAAAAAACAAAATAAAATCCAAAAACATGCAATGCATTCCATTGGAGAAAACAGAAACCGTGCACATTGCAAATGCATCTGAATATAATCAAGCATCCATTTATTGAAATCACTCACTGAATAGTGAAATCTAGGTTTCCGTGGCAACAGTTTATATTTAAGACGTGTTTGTCTACATAATGCTTCTTTTCCAATTCTAAGTTACATCAACATTCTTTTTTTAACTGCAGCTGATAAGAACAATGCGCCAGCTAGGCTTGGGGGTAGAAACCATTTTGGGATATTTAAATGGAATTAAAATTGTTCACGGGTTGCATATTGCACAACACGTCAGTGCAACAACAACAACAAAATATTTGTATATTAGTCTTGATTGTTAAATGCCTGATATGTCTTGGATCGAAATCACCTTTTGGTAGATAACATTAGCCCTATATCAACCTCCCCTTATGCTAGACCAACCCTATCCCTATACTTACACATTATCTGTAAACCTACGTCAACCTTATCCTACACTATCTCTAACCCTAAAACAATATTAACCCTAACCCACTATTAATCCTTACCCTAACCTTACCCTCACTGAAACCCTCTGCTGATACCAGTACTGATATCAGTTATAACAAGTTATAACTATAGAAAGAGGTCTGTGACAGCCACATACTGGCTGTTTTCAAGCATTACATGGAGATCTCCTTGTAAAACTGAAATCAAGCATGCTTTCCTATCCAATGACATGGTGATCAGTGCTAGCAAGCTAGCAAAGCCTAGTCGGCATGGAGGGTACCCCTGGGGGTCTTCCTTGAGGATATGCCAGACGAAAACCACCAAGGTTGACCATGGTGTTCCTCATTGATTTAAAAGGCTGTATGCAGAGCTCACTCTAACATTCACTTCACCCAGCAAACGAAAGTGGCCTTCCCCCATAGTGCAGTGCAGCTCATTAAGAATTCTTTGAATGGGAAGCCTTACTTGGACACAGACTCTCTGCAAAATGAGAAGTCTATGATTGGTCAATCAAAAGTCTGTGCTGGGAGGGGCGTGGTCTGACCGCCGAGCGAGTTAGCCGCGTTTATGTGAGGCTCTGCTCAACAGCATACAACAGGGCAAATACCAACGCAAAACCCACCAGTCGGCAGCCCAGAGGGATGGACAAATGCACTCCATGCAAACAGCAAAAGAAACGCCAGGACGCAGGCACTACGGTGCCGGACATGTTTGCCGCCTCCTGCGTGGCGTTGACTGGGAGCCAAGATGGCGGCCATTCACAGGCAATGGAGTCATATATAATGGCCCCGGATAAGGCTCCAGAAGGTGAAACAGAAAGGGGACCGGCACCCCAGCAGCAAGACACAGCGCAGATACTACGGAAGCTGTCAAAAGTTTGCACGTTCCTGGCTAAGGAAATCACGCGTAAAGGCCGAGATCCAGACCTTAGGCGCCAGAACATCCGCCCTCGAGCACCAAGCTGATCACGCAGCAAAGGCCCATAACGCAGTGGCTGATCGGGTAACATCCCTTACATCGCGGCCGAGACGGCACTGTAGGATCTTGCTAACAGGTCCCGGCGCAATAATATATGCTTGAGAGGCCTGCCGGAGAGAGGGACAACAAGGGGCCACTGGCGGATGTGGTTCTGCCCATCCTTAGACCTCTCCTACCAGACATACCTGGAGAACTCTGGCACATTGAGAGAGCACATAGGGTGCTCAGGACGCGCAGAGCTGACAATTAACCATCACGAGATGTGATCTTGCGCTTCCCGTTCTTTCAGACGAAAGAAGCCCTCATGGCCAGAAGCAGAGATGGCCCGATTATACACGAAGGTATAACACTATCCCTCTTCCAGGACTTCTCACCCATTACTCTTCAGCGGCGCAGAGATTGGAGACTGGTAACAGACGTTCTTCGCCAACAAAAGATCAAAGATGCATGGGGGCAGCCGTTTCGCCTAATGTCGTTTAAAGACGGCAAACCTCATATCCTATACCCGAATGGAGATGCGACGGCGTTCCTGCACAGCCTGGGGATCCGTGCCTCACTGTAGCTCCCGACTGCAGCGGACACGGAGGATCTACCCATCCTGCCCAGGGCCCAGCTCCCTCCCAGGGACTGAATCGTTTCCGTGCACCAACACACCGTCCAAGACAACTAAAGACTCAGACACAGCCTCAGAACTGTAATGGCGGGTACCTACTGTACAGAGGTGCAGATAGATGGGGTGGGGGGACCTTTGAGTGGGGGAAATGTGGCCTTTTGGGGATGGTGGGACAGGGGGGTTGGGGTCCTTGGGACTACCTTGGGGACTGGTCAGCACCTCCAAGATCTCACATATTGCCCAACTGGACGCGGCAGACGGGGGAGTGATGTCCGGTTTGGGAGGGGGAGGAGGGGGGAATTTTAGCTTAACAAGGCATAACAGGGAGGGGTCCTCCTGTATAGCATATACAGGAGGCAGTGAAAGCCTAGCCAGTACAGGTAGACAACCCAGCCTTCTCTTGAAAGCAGGAGCACCTGGATCCTCCTGCCCTCAAGCCCCACGATGTGTACCACCAGGGCCACCCTGCCTGTAATGGGGACACTGTACAATCCCCCCCTCCCCTCTGCTGCACAAAATGGTAGGCCTTTTCCTCCTTTGCTCTCTTCCCTGTCTTTCCCCCCCTTATCACACTTCTGCCTCTCTCTCTTCACCCCCTACCCTCTATATCCCTCTCTGACTTTGGCCGGGGGCAGGGTCCTGGGGACTCGGCATATGGGATGCATCTTGACCAGACTGCCCCTCGCACCCACCACCCAACATACACCAACCCCTCACACCAGTAGACTTGCTCACACCACACGATGTCCCGACATGTCATATCTCTCAATGTTAAGGGGCTTAACGCACCCAAAAAACTGAGACTTCTGCTCCGAGAGCTCAAGCTACTCAACTCAGACGTGGCCTTCTTGCAGGAAACTCATCTGCACCGGGGGCACGTGTGGCCCTGAGGGACCACGTATATGGCTCGGTATACGAGGCCAGATCCTTCCGGAAGCGGAATGGCGTGGCCATCTTTGTTCATAACAGGTGCCTTTTTCAGGTATCTCAGACCATCTCAGATCCAGAGGGACGATATATCATGCTTTTGGGCATTCTGTACTTCCATACAACACATTTCATAAATGTTTACGCCCCGAACGACCCCCAACCCAGCCTTTTGGGACCAATCTCTTTGATAAAGATCCTCCCCCACGGCTTGGTGATAGCAGGGGGAGACTTCAACGCCACCCGAAGCCCAGCCATGGATAGGAGTACAGCATCAGGTCAGGTATGATCCCAGAATAGGGGCTCCCAGGATAAGAGTAACCTCTTCATTACATGCACCGGCCTCATAGATATATGGAGGGCGCATCACCCAGACATTCATGACTATACTTTTTATTCAGCACCCTATCACACATATTCATGCATTGACATGTTCCTCATCAACGACGTTACAGTGCCCAGGGTAACTAAATCCAGCATCGCTTCTATCACATGGTTCAACCATTCACCCTAGATAATCTATGTGTGGCCACAACCTGGAATTGGAAATTAAACTCGGCTTTTTTGAGGGATTCAAGACTATTTTAACCTGAATGGGGGAACAGACACCCCACCTGTTACGGTATGGGCAGCCCACAAAGCAGTCATCCGTGGGACACACATCAAGTTGAATAAACCACACATAAAAAGAAGCAGAAAATGCAGAAGCTGCAGGATCAGCTCCGCTCATTCCGTACAGCACAAAGACACAAACACGACCCTACACCACATAACCCACAGAGGTGTCAAGAATACCTGAGTTGACGACACAGCCAGATCCTTGACATGGACCAGAAGGACATATTATGAAAAAGTGAACAAGATGGACTCCCTTCTGGCCAGCACACTCAGACCCAGACAGAGGCACGCACACATTACCAGAATTAGAGACGATAGAGGACAAATACTAAAATCACCAACAGACATATCCAGGGTCACAAAATTCCATGAGACTCTATATAAGCACACCCCAAAAACAAGGGAGGAGGAACTAGAGGAGGGAGTAGCAACTCACGCGTACCTCAGTCAGTTGGACTTGCTGAGGTTTCAAGGGGAGGTGGCCAGGGGCTTGGGGGGCCAGATCGCAGAAAATAAAATCAAAGAGGCCATCTCTTCCCTGAAGGGAGGTAAAGCCCCGGGGCTGGATGGTTATGACGGTGCTTACTTTAATATAAGTAAAAAAGGTGCGCTATACCTTAAATATTTAAAGTGCGAATATATGCATATAATTAGTGCAAAAAGGAGTGTGCAAATTAGTCACACTCGAATAAGATTATGTGCAAAGTTGCAAGTGAATAGTGGTAAGTAATAAAATAATAACTTACAATAAAAAAATATGTCTCCTTAGATGCTCTAATCAAGTAAAAACATATAAAAAAATACAAAGAGGAAAAAACATAGTATAATATTGTTTGATAAACAGGTATATAAATAAACCCAAAATAGGAATATTACTCACAAAGATAGAGCAGTAAAAGTCTGCTCTAACTTGTCCAGCTTATAAGTCCACACATCAGGACTTGGATGGTAGTTGAAGCCGATTGGGCGAAACGCGTCATCACGTCATTACGTCATTACGTCATTACGTCATTACGTCATCACGCCATCACGTGATCGGACGAAACACAGAGTTCCAGGAAGTGCAGCGAAGTGCTGAAGTTTCGTATGGGAGTGGTAGATATCCCTCATTCAAACACTGATACATGATTGTTTTACTTCCATATGGGAACGGTGACTTTGGATTTTATTGATAAAATAAAGTGTTTTTTTACTGATCGAGCTGGTACCCTGCTATTTTATACTACCATCCAAGTCCTGATGTGTGGACTTATAAGCTGGACAAGTTAGAGCAGACTTTTACTGCTCTATCTTTGTGAGTAATATTCCTATTTTGGGTTTATTTATATACCTGTTTATCAAACAATATTATACTATGTTTTTCCTCTTTGTATTTTTTTATATGTTTTTACTTGATTGGAGCATCTAAGGAGACATATTTTTTTATTGTAAGTTATTATTTTATTACTTACCACTATTCACTTGCAACTTTGCACATAATCTTATTCGAGTGTGACTAATTTGCACACTCCTTTTTGCACTAATTTTATGCATATATTCGCACTTTAAATATTTAAAGGTATAGCGCACCTTTTTTACTTATATTGTCTGTATGGTGTTTTTTGAGCTTGTACACATTTAGGTGCTGCTTTACCCTTTTCACCTTAATATTTACACCTAAATTTATACACTTAGCGCCTTTTTTGCTTCTTTATCTGTTTTTGATTTGGTGCTTACTTTAAGACTTTTAGAGAAGACTTAATGCAATACATGAAGATCTGGTTCAACAACCTGATGGAGGGTGGACCGGTAGACAGAGCGATGTCCTAAGCAAGTATAGTCTTACTTCTCCGAAATTGGGGAGGGACGATCTGGATCCGGGCAACTACAAACCCATCTCACTTCTCAACCTTGACGTCAAGGTCCTGGCGAAAATCCTGGTGACACGGCTGACCCCATTTCTGAGAACCCTAGTCCAAGTAGACCAAGTGGGCTTCGTCTCGGGACGCAAGCTCTTTGAAAATACAAGTGGTAACATAGATCTGATTTGGAGACAAACCGTGGTGGGGGAGTCGTCCCTAATCCTGTCACGAACGACATAGCCACAACACACCATATCCAGATTGATCGCAAATCCATAAAGTACTTAGGCGTACTCCTGACGTCTGACCCATTGCAATTGTATGCACAAAATTATATACATATGTTAAAATCCCTGATGAAGGACATGGATAAATGGATCGACAAACTGATCTCATGGATCGGTAGGGTACACTCAATAAAAATGAATGTACTCCCACGTCTACTCTTTCTATTCCAAGCCCTCCCGGTTCCAATCACTAAATTGGATTTCGCACCACTACAGAAGGCGATCAGAGGTTTTATATGGAGCAACAAGTGACATCGGATCTCACGTAATACTCTCTATCGATCGAAAGCCACAGGAGGATTGGGGCTGCCCAACCTATTTTACTATTACTTTGCCGCCCAGATCTCTCAGGTGGCAATGTGGCACTCGCCCCCTGAGGAAAGAAAGTGGATTGACTTGGAGTCCCTGTTTACAGGGTCAGATCTACCACAATTCTATATAGCCAATACACACAGAGCTATTCTATGTACGGAGTGCCCGGCGATCCTAAATTCCATAAGGGTATGGGACAAATATGCCCAGAAGTATGTCTTAATGACACTCCCCTCCCCAGTGCTACCCCTATACAGAAAAAGAGCCTTCCCCCCGGGGATGAGGGAAAAGACTTCAAGAACCTGGAACAGGCGGGGCTTCAAAGACTTTGCCACATGCGCACAGGCGAAGTGGTGATCTTGTTTAATGAGCTCTCGGAGAGAACGACCCTTAAACCAGGGGATTTTTTCCGCTACCTGCAACTTAAGGACTTTGTAGGCCAACCCCACATAAGAGAAATCTTGACCCACTAGATGACAGGTTTTGAACGAATCTGTCTAAATTAATCGACCCCCCGGGGTCCTGATCTCTTCGCATTAGTCATACACGGCATCTAACACCACCGAATGGGGCACACTGACATATATAGAGCAATGGGAGACTGATTTGGGGGAAACTCTGGAGGGTACAGAATGGCAGGAGATATGGGAGGCAAACACAGCAGTGTCAGGCTGTACAACGCTTCAAGAACAAGCATACAAGACAATGTTTCGATGGTACATGATACCATTACACTTACACCACATGGGCAGAACCACAAAGACTTCTGCTGGAGGCTGTGTGGGACAAAGGGGACATTCATTCACATGTGGTGGGAATGCCCGGTAGCAAAGTCCTTCTGGAAACAGGTGGTGGGCCTAATAGCTCAAGTTTTCCAACGCAATATTGAAATTGACCCATGGGTATTCCTACTATCCAGACCTAGAGATGACTGGACCAAATCGGAACAACGACTGCTACACAAACTCACTCTAGCGGCTCGACTGGCCCAGCACTGGCTCGAACCTGACGCTCCACGTATGACCACAGTCATAATAAAAACACATGAAACTTGTCTTATGGACAAGCCGACGGCTATCACACTCATAACTCTGAATTTTTTTTAAAAAAAAACATGGGAACCATTGTTACAATGGGATGTGGGCGACTAGTGGGTGGGTGGGGGCTCCCCCTCCCCCCCTCCGACGCCTCGCCACTTTGTCCATTGCGGGACGCTGGGTCCGGGACATGGGGCCAGGTGCCTCCTCCCCGCCTCCTTTGCTTTCCCTCCTTTTCTTTCCCTGCCTTGCTGATATTTTCCACATCTCCTCTCCCCTTGCTGGTATGGGTTTGCTTGTCACAACGGATTACCGACCCACTGCTCACTCCATCATTTTGAGGAGAGCATACATGGGGTATCCAGAGTATAAGCATGTCCCCACCTGGGGTTGACACCCGACGTATACCACAGGGTAGCCTGTACTGTGGATAGGGCACTGTGGGTGAGACGGGTAGTTAATTTAGAGCAACAAGAGGTACCAGCTATGCAGGTACAAATAACCATAGGGCCGCATACGCCCATGACACATACGAAGCAAAATAGACGATTCGTTTTCTCTGTGCCACCTAGTCTCTATGCACACGGCACAGCACAATAACACAACACCGTAGAAACACATGACCTGTAGCCAATCTGCAAGTGACAATCAGGAGGAACGCCTTAGCACACAATCGAACTTAAAAGGGTGCATTATCCCAATCTACTCCCTCCCCCCCTTCCGTCCCTTATCCTTGATCCCCTTATATTCCCTATTTGTTGGCATAGAGGGAGGAGCTACAGCAAAGTAGTCTACATGGGTACCTCAGGTTATCATAGGCATCCGGATCCATGTGTACTTTTGGTACTCCTTGACATAAGACCCGCCTGCTCTTCGGTATTCTAGTGCAGATACGCAAGATATGCAATGCACTTTTACTACAACTGAGATTGTATCTCCCCCGATACATACCCATCCTCCCTTTCATACTGTAATCCCTATTTTCATTTTACCAAATATTGAAAAATTCTAAATAAAGAATATATATATAAAAAAGTCTGTGCTGGGTGTGAAGGGAGGGGGACTTGCAAAGGCTATAGACACCAGATCTGCAGCTTGCAAATTGTTACTTTCCATATGCAGAAAAGCCTTTTGGTTGTTTTTAAACATTATTTTCAATTCTTTTCATTTACAGATCACCCTAACACCCTGATTTCCCTCTGTACCAAGTCTAACTTTATCTACCACCTTCTGTTGTGGCATGATCCTTTAGCTGTTTCTAATCTTAAAGGGACACTCCACTGCCCAAATATAAAATTAATTTTAAAAATCACTGTTTATTAGATATACCCCAAATAAAAACTTGCATGCATTTAATTATGTATTTTTTCAATGGGGAAATATATTTAAAATCAGCTTGCAAAATCTGCAGTTCTCTAGTCTGCTGCCTTTGCAAGCTCTCCCCTTCTAACCACGCCTTCATTTTTTGTGGCTGTCCAATCACAGTTTGTAAGTCAGGTGCTCGAGGCAAATGCTGCCTCTTGAGTTAAGCTGCACTGAGCCAACGAAACCAGGAAGTAATATTACCTGTTGTCTGCTTGAAAGCTAGGGGGTGTAACACGGTTCATTTATAAAAGTGTCAGTTTCTATTGAAACCTGCACTTTTTGCAAAATGAAAAAAAGAGGACACACTCTTCATACATTTAGCTGTTGTTTAGCGTTCTGAAGTGACCCTTTAACTATTTATTTTTTATCGTTTCATTATTTATTATTTTTCGAAAATTTATCACAATAGACAATAAAAGACTTGCATTTAAAAGTATAAACAAAAGACAATACAACAATAAATACATTCCGACAGTTCTAGCACTCTAAGATACCATTGTTTTTAATTTATTACCCTTAATTATCACCTTATTTATAATAATTAGACGACATACCAAATTTAGTATCTTCACTTCGACTTGAAAGAACCTTAAATAGCTATTCACTGTCTATGACAAACCATGTAAACATAAAAACAAACAAACATAAAGTCATACTGTGCCGAGATCCAGGGCCGTCTTTAACGAGGGGCAAACGGGGCAGCTGCCCCGGGCCCTGTCCCTGCTGGGGGCCCAAGACCGCTGCTCCGTCTGCAAATTATGGGGGCCCATCGGGTGGCCCATGCACTTAGGGCCACCCGGTGGGCCTGTGTCAGCAGGGGCCCGGTCGGGCACTGTGGCGCTTTAACAGTGCGACCGGGCCCTTGCTTTTCGGCAGCCGACTTGGAGGAAGTGGCAGCCGCGCGTCACTTCCTCCCACAGAAACAGGAGCCGCGCGGGAGGAAGGAGCTGTTCCGGAGGGGGCCAGGCCGGGAGAGCTTAACTCCCAGCCACCCCAGCCAGCCCACTGGACCCCAGGGAAGCCACCCTCGAGGAAAAGGTAAGAAACTGGAGGGTGGTTATCAAATTTTGCGTGAGTGTCTGAGTGTGTGTGTGTCAGTATATATGTATGTGTGTATGTGTTAGTGTGCCAGTATGTCTGCCAGTGTATCTGTATGTCTGTGTGTGTGTGTCTGTCAATGTCTGTGTGGTTCAGTATGTGTGTATGTGTTAGTGTGCATGTCTGGCAGTGTATGTGTGTATGTGTGTCAGTATGTCTGTCTGTGTGTGTGTGTGTGTGTGTGAGAGTCTGTCAGTGTGTCAGTATGTCTGTGTGTGTGAGTCTGTCAGTGTGTCTGTGTGTGTGTGTGAGTCTGTCAGTGTGTGTGTTTCAGTATGTTGTTCTGTCTGTGTGTATGTGTGCCAGAATATCTGTATGTCTATGTGTGAGTCTGTCAGTGTCTGTGTGGTTTTGTATGTCTGTGTTTGTCAATATGTCTGTCAGTGTATGTGTGTTTCAGTATCTCCATCTGTCTGTGTATATGTGCCAGTATGTCTTTCAGTGTATCTGTATGTCTGTGTGTGAGTCCGTCAGTGTCTGTGTGGTTCAGTATGTCTTTGTGTATGTGTGTTTCAGTATGGCTGTCTGTGTCAGTACGTCTGTCAGAATATGTCTCTGTATCTGTATGTTGTCCATTTGTGTTTGTGTGTGTATCTGTATGTGTCAGTGTTTGTGTCTGTATATCTGCATGTGTGTCAGGTTGTGTATCTGTGTGTCTGTATGTGTGTCAGTGTGTGTGTCGGTGTATCTATATGAAGTCAGTGTGTGTACCTTTGTATCTGCATGTATGCCAGTGTTTGTATCTGTGTGTGTCAGTGTATCTATATGTAGTCTATGTGTATCTGTATGTTCTTGTGTGTATCTATATGCGGTCAGTGTGTATCTGTGTGTGTGTGTCAGGTATTGTATTTGTGCGTATCTATATGTAGTCAGGGGGGCCCAAGTAAATGCTTGCCCAGGGTCCAAACAAAATTAAAGACGGCCCTGCCGAGATCTATAAATCCTGACAGATAGTGCCTTACTATAGGGCTTGGTATTTTCCCCTTTTCTTTTCCCTTTTCTGCTACTTTCGCTCTTTTCTTCTCCCTTTTTTTTTTTTTTTTTTGTAAATCTGTTTATTTGTGTTGTCAAAGTTGAGAAAAAATAGGACTCGCAGGTCCTAGGAGACATATCACGATCTACAACAGCATGAGCACCATTCATTAGCGTAGGTAGCATGACGTGCGGGTATGCTCTCGGGCTCGCAGGCCCACAATGTTGCCGGACACGCAGGTCTCTTATAATTTCTAGGGTTGCATATATGGTTTTTAACTTCACCAATTCTTACTGTTTACCTAGGTGTTAACCTAATCATGGGCGTTGGAGCGGGAGACATTCCAGTCTCTGTTCAGTCCCTCTGTTGCTGTGTATGTGTCAGGGTTATTCAAGAGTGTGTGGGCGGTCGGTTACCCTTTGTTTGGTGTGGTGTGTAGGCTCGTTCTCCCTTTTTTTTAAATAAAATTTACGCTATAAATAGCCAAAAGACGGCTTTATATAGAGATGCAAAATATAGAAACATTACAACCTTATGAACGTATCCACAGTGTTAGCTCTCTAAGATATAGAGTTAAGACATTTTTTCTAATCTGTCTCTATATTCATTAATTATTTGTCATACTAAGTTTATCATCTTTGATTCTTCTCAATTTTGTTTTAATTATTATTCACTACTTGTATTTAACAGTATTGTCCAATATGCATACTGTGCTAAGATCGAATTATAGATACTATTATTTCCTTATGTAAGGCTTAATTTTTTTACCCATTCCTCCCATTGTTCTATTCTAGAATTAGTATAGTTATCTTGTCTCAGGATTCCAATCTCCATTTTGCAATGGTTCAGGACCTGATTTTTTATCATATCCCAAGAGGGGGAATCAGATAATTTCCAGTATCTCACTAATGTTGCTTTAGTCTCGGTTAAGATGTGAATCACTATATCTTTTTTGACCCTTTAACTATTTAAGTACCTTAAAAGCTACATTTTGTTTGCATGTATCCCCTGATCTCTGGCCATTACTTCAAATACCCATTGCAATCCTTTTGAGTACACTCCCCATTATTACCATTATATTGTATACTCACAAGCTATCCTGCTAATCTTGTATAAAAGTACTCTATTTACTAAATAGTATGCATATGTGCAGGGCAGAGTGGTAAGTAGAAACCCCCAGCCCCCCCATGTGTCTCATTCCTGCCCCCACAGGAATGTGTCTCATTTCCCTCCCCCCAGCTCCTCCATGTATCTCATTCCTATCCCAGCCCCTCCATGTATAGAATTTCCCCCAGCATCTATATTAGTACCATTCCCTCCACCCAACCCCTCCATATGTCTCATTTCCTCTATCCCCAACCCCTTCATGTGTCTCATTCCCCCACAGACTCTATGTGTTTCTTTGCCTCTTCCCCCAGCCCCTTCATGTGTCCCATTCCTTCCCCAGCCCCTCCATGTGTCCCATTCCCTATCCCCTCAGCCCCTCCATTCCCTCCCCCATAAGTCCATATGTCTCATTTCCTCCCACCCCAAACCTCAAGCATTTGTCTCATTGCTTCTTCCACTCCCATCCAATCCAATTGTCTCATTCTCTCCCCCCACTCCAGCCCCTCAATTTGTCACATTCCCTCTCTCACCCCACCAGCCCATCCATTTGTCTCATTCCCTCTTCCCCCAGCCCTTCCACTTGTCTCATTCCCTCTCCCTCCGAGTCCCTTCATTTGTCTCATTTCTCTTAACCCATCTCAGTCCTGCATTTGTCTCATTCCCTTTCTCACTCCCCTTCTGCCTGTAGCACAGGAACCGTGGGCCCTGGGCACAGGTGTTGAAGCTGTAGCCAGGCCCACTGCAGTGACTGGCATGGTCGCATCTGCAACCCCTGAGTCCATGTTGCAGGGTTATCTATTCCCTTTGTATTTTCTATTGTACAACACTGAAATATCCCAAATATTCTCAATAACAATATACACTAAAACAAAATCTACAGATTCGGTTAGTTTATCCAGTGGGAATAAAGGTGTGAGAGGTTATTCTATGCACTCACATCTCATTCACAGCAATATAGTAAGAAGAAATTTCCACTTCTCTTCCAGTTCCCAAGTTTATTAAACCTTGGTATAAAAGTAATAAGTTGCATAAAGATATAAAATTCCTTTAATGACAAAAAAGCGCTAACGAGATACAGGTGTTTGCTGGCTATACATACTATACCCAATGTTTGGTTTCTTATCTTTTCAATCTGTAGATTTGTTGTGCTGTATAAAGCAGCACTGTCACTTGTGGGGCCCCTAAAGTGACATTTATGCTTGCACGTTAGTGCCTGAGGCAGAGGGAAAAGTGAGAAATACTTACTTGACGTTCTCCTTCCTGGCATCTTCTTCAGCCTGGAGCCATGTCACCGGTGTACTTGATGCATGATAACTTGATAGGAAATAACTTATGTGCATAGTGGAAAAGATTCCTGATCTTATTACCTGTTGCAAGTGATGATTGATAGGACATGGCAGAATGTGGTGACAGAGGCTTTTCGAAGCTCTGCTTTTTGCCAAACATAGGCTAACAAAGTACTCTCCTATATTCACAAACTCCATTCAAATACATGCTTACGTTTAAACGCACAAACATTGCTCACAAATACAACCCTGCAAGAATGGTCAAAAGGTAGAAAACATTGTGAGAGTTGCATGTCAGTACCCTTGCGCTGGAAGGGGCACAAACAAAATCTTGCACCAGGGCCCTCTCTAAATCAGTTCATCTGCCTCTTTTTTTTTCTGAAATTCTTTTGTAACTGTAATTCTATTTGATTTCCAGTAAAGACTTGATAAGTACAGCAATCTCAATGTATTTTGCCTCACAAAAAATGTTTTAATCAATAATTAAATACAATCAATCAATCAATCAATCATTGTTTTGCTAATTAGAACTCCCTTGTTTATGATGTCCTCTAATGTCACAGGTCAAAGGGCACTGCCTTCTAGTTGTTTTTGTTTTGAAATGAAGCTGTGTATGCTGTCCATACCTCAAGGGCAGTAAAACTAGTAGAAATATTTGAATATTAATGTAAGATACTTAAGTAAGTCGCACGTCTTGTTTACGTACTTGTTTTAGCTATTTAACATATTGTCCTTTTAATTATTTTGTAACTTATTCTTTATTGTTTTCAAATAGTGTGGGGATACAGAAGGAAAGCGGGGTGGGGGGGTCAAAAAGGTTTTGTTCATTATGACACACTTAACATTATTACATTCAGGGCCGGATTAACATAGGGGCTGATGGAGCTGCAGCTCCAGGCCCAGGCCCATGGAATAGGCCCATTTAAAAAAAAAATAATAATAATAATAATTTTTTTTTTTTTACACACACTACTCTTAGGTTTGCCACCTGACTGGTATTTTACTGGCACAGCCAGTATTTGAGGCTGCCTGGCCATGCCAGTATTGCAGTAATATCGGCAATACAAATGCAGGTATTTTTCTCAGAATAAATGGAGATTACTCTGCAATACCAGCACCGGCCAGTAGGGGTCACTGTGTGTGGAGAGAGGCAGGGATAGGAAATTACAGCATATCCCTGCCTCTCTCTACTACTCACTGATCCGTGGGGGAGCAGCAACACAGCACAGAGTCCAGACAGCAGCTCTACAGCTCAGGTAAGTGAGGGATGGGGGGAAAGGCAGCAGGGACACATGGGGACACTGAGACACTAGGGGACACATGCGGACACTGAGACACTAGGGGACATATGGGGACACTGAGACACTAGGGGACACAGACACTAGGGGACACTGAGACACTAGGACACATGGGGACACAGACACTGGGAGACCTGGAAACACTGAGACACTTGGGGACACTGGAAAACATGGGGGCGCTGAGACACTAGGGGACACTGGGACACATGGGGATGCTGAGACACATGGGGACGCTGTGAGACATAGGGACATTGGGAGACACTGAGACATTGGGACACGGAGACACTATGTCCCCATTTCTCCCAGGGTCCCCATGTCCCCCATTCAGTGTCGCTAGTGTCTCTGTGTCCCCATGTCTCTGTGTGCCTAGTGTCCCCATGTGTCCCTATATGTCCCAGTGTCCCCATGTCTATGTCCACAACTGTCCTCATGTCTCCCAGTGTCCCCAAGTGTCTGTCTCCCAGCGTCCCCTAGTCTCCCAGTGTCTGTGTTCCCATGTCTCTGTCCCTAGTGTCTTAGTGTCCCCAAATGTTTCAGTTTCCCCATGTCTCCCAGTGTCTGTGTTCCTAGTGTCTCAGTGTGCCTAGTGTCCCCATGTCTCCCAGTGTCCCTATATGTCCCAGTGTCCCCATGTCTATGTCCAATACTACCCCCATGTCTCCCAGTATCCCCAAATGTCTGTCTCCCAGCCAGTCCCCCCTAGTCTCCCAGTGTCCCCTAGTCTCCCAGTGTCTGTGTTCCCATGTCTCTGTGTCTCTAGTGTCCCCATGTCTCCCAGTGTCTGTGTCCCTAGTGTCTCAGTGTCTCCATTTCTCCCAGTTTCCCTAAATGTCTCAGTGTCCCCATGTCTCCCAGTGTCCCCATGTCTCTGTGTCCCCATATCTCTGTGTCCCTGCGTCTCTCAGTGTCCCTGCGTCTCTCAGTGTCCCTGCGTCTCTCAGTGTCCCCAGTATCCTAGTGACATTGGGACACACTGAGACATGGGGACACTGGGAGACTGGGTGACATGGGGACACTGACACTGTGATACACTGGGTGACTTGCAAGACTGAGACACTGGGAGCAATCCATCTATACAGCAGAATCAAACTGTGAGTAGTTTGTTGGTGATTTTACAGAATTTTCTTTGATGTCACTCCTTGTGATTATACAAATGATTAAGGCAACCCTAACTACTCTTCACATACTCTTGCTTAAAGGAGCACTATAGGGTCAGGAACACAATTATGTATTTCTGACCCTATTATGTTAAAACCACCACCCTGGCCCCTTCTTGGCTCCCTGAGTATAGTAAAATACGCTGCTGGGTCTGCATCTAAACTGACTGTCTGCTGACATCATCAGAAGTGGTGGTCTGAGCAAATTACAATACTTCCCCATAGGATTGGCTGATATTGTCAACTAGGCAGATCAGGGGCAGAGCCAGCACAAGCTCAACATAGCCCTGGCCAATCAGCATCTCCTCATAAAGATAAATTGAATCAATGCATCTCTATGAGGAAAGTTCAGTGTCTGTATGCAGAGGGTGGAGACACTGAATGGCAGTGCTGCACACTAGGCAGTACTGCCACAGGAAGCACCTCTAGCAGCCATCTAAGGAGTGGCCAGTGGAGTTATTTTCTCTGAAAAGACAGTGTTTATTGCAAAAGGCCTGAATGGAATGATTCTACTTACCAGAACAAATACAATAAGCTGTAGTTGTTCTGGTGACTATAGTGTCCTTTTAAGTTTGGAAGCTTAAGAGGGATGTATGGGAACAAAACTTGTGTGGACTGGCTGACTATAAAATTAGTTTAGGTAATGCAGTCGTTGGTCTCTCTAACACTGTGCCATGTCCCCTTTCTTTTACACTTACTACATACACATTTTCTCTGTCCCAGACTATTTACCAGGAACTTCTGCCTGCTAGTAAGAAGGTAAGGAGAGAAGTGGACCAGCGAGTGCTAGGGGACAGTCCTTAGAAAGCATGGAGTGAGCGCATCATTAGACGCATTTATGTCAAACTCAGGGTGCTGCCTGCATAGTATGCCCTTAGTTGGACAGCCTGCAGGATTGGCGGGCAGCCTGACATGCATTCATACCAGGCTGTCCTTCAAATTATTTGGACAGACATGCCCCCTTTTTGGGCATGTTCTCCCCTTTTGGCAGGTCTGGTCACGTGATTCGCACCAGTGGCCCACCCTTTTACCCCACCCATTGCCTTCCTGCTTCACTGGACACTGCTGTTAGGGGTTATGGATTTACTTGAAAGATGAAAGCATAAATTAGAAAGAGATTAGCATAGAGTATGTGTTTTCTTACAGCTGCATCCTATGAGTTTCCCTCCTGCACCATCTCCATCAGATACATGACGCTTGGGAGGTATGACTGATTTAGTGTTTTTGGTTGATAAAATTCCGTAATTAGGCCCATCATAATTGTCAGCACCAGGCCCAGTGTGCTCTTAATCCGGCCCTGATTACATTGCATATTTTACATAACGAGGGTATTGACACTGTACACGTTATATCTTGGTGTGCATATTGACTGTTCGGGTCAAACGAGGGTGGTCCGAACACCATATTCGGCATTCGGCACACGGCAAATTACTCTTAGGAGTATGGTGTCGAACTAGTATTTGCTCCCGTTATGTCTTAGTGTGCTGGTAGCTCTCTGACTTTGTCACCTTGGTAAAGGTATGTCAGTTCCAGTTACATGGTGCCTTCTCTTGTTTCAAGTTTAGTGGGGTTCGTGATGTTCCATGTCTATATGACCCGATCCCTGGGAGGTACCTGTATATGGTAGCTCTTTTGTAACATATACGTATGATGTCGTGTAGGGGTCAAGTGCGTGATGTCATGTTCTTCTTCAAGGCTCGTAGTCGAGGCTCAGGGGTTGGGGGGAGGCAAAGGTAGAGGAAGGGTAGAGAAACCTGGTGAAAATAGTGGTTGTGGTCCTGGTGAAGTCCGTCTCTACAGGGGTCGGCTGAGGGTTGGGAATTTTGCCTAGGGTCATGTGCAGTCATGTGGTGCGTTGGTGTAACGTATAAGTGGCAAGCAGGCTCGCCTGTTCTCCGTGGTAGACGTTACGTGAGTTCTGACTTATGTTAGCCTCTTTTCGCATTAGGCTGTGGAGGTTGTGAAAGTGCCTTCTGCTTTGATAAGTAGGTACGCCACATCTCGGCAATGGATGGGCTCAGTTTCCCAATTTTCAGTTGGTTCCACATGTGGAGTTGATAGTCCACTGTTGTCAACAACAGAGTTGTAATTTCTTGGATTTAGGGAAGAGCAGAGGTCTTCCAATTTCTAGCTATTAGAGTGGAGACTGTGCTCAATATGAGAGATATCATTTTTTTTGCTGGTTTGGGGGTGGCATCAGGGAGCGACCGTAAGAGTATTGTTTTGGGTTTGTGAGGCAGGGTACATTCTGTAGTTTCTTGAATCATTCGTTCTGTTGTTTTCCAAAGTTCGTTTACAGTGTTGCAGGTCCACCATATATGTAACATTGTGCCTCTGTGCGAACTGCAACGCCAGCATATGTCCGTAGTTTCCGGGTATATGGAGTGCAATCGGGAGGGTACCATGTACCACCTATATAGCAGTTTGCGTGATGTCTCAAAGTGGGTCGCGCAGGAGGTCAGACCTTCGTGCGCTGTGAAGATTTTCTTCAATTCTTGTGGGGAAATTGTTTCTTGGAGGTCTTTCTGCCAGTCATTCATGAATTTCCATGTGTCGCCTGCCTTGGGGTTTGCTAGACTGTCATAGCAGGTGGAGAGCACCTTTTTCGGGGATGTTGCTGACATGCATTGCAGTTCGAACTTTGACGCTGTGGTTCGTAATGTCTGTCTTCTGGTGTGGATCGAGTTGTCTTTCAGTAGGGCTTTTAATTGGAGGTAAGCAAACGTGAAGTTCGAAGGGAGTGTAAACTCGGTTTGGAGGTCCGGGAAGTGTTTCAGGCCTTCAGACGTGTAGAGGTGATACATATGTGTGATGCCTCTTTCTTCCCATTTTTGGTGCGGGAATGTGCCATTACAGTGATGTAAGGTTTTGATTGGGGCAACTAGTGCCCATGGATGAGCCGAGCATAACTTTCCCCTGCAGCTGTCCCATGTGGATAGTAAGAGTTTGGTGGTGGGCAGCATGTCCATGGATCTTGGTCTTGCGTGTTTGGGAGTCCACAGAGTGAAAGATAGGTCATTGTTGGTGCAGAACTGGCTTTCTAATTCTACCCATTGTGTTCTATTGTGTGTGCGCGTTGATGACATTCGTGAGGAGGGCCGCGTAGTAGTATGACTTTAGGTTAGGAAATCCCATTCCTCCTTGTTTTATGTGTCTGAAGATCAGGGCCTTAGGAACCCTAGGGTGCTTTCCACTCCAGCTGAAACGTAGGAGAATTGCTTGCAGGCTCATCAAGTAGCTCTGTGGGATCTTTATTTGCAGGGACCGGAAAAGATACAGGATTTTGGGAAGTATTGTCATTTTGATCGCAGCTATCTTTCCGACCCATGGTAGGAATAGATTTTTCCAGCTGTGTATCTGTTTTTCAATTTCCCGTAGCAGTTTTGTATAGTTCGCTATGAAGAGATCAGTGGGTTTGTTGGTTATCCTGATGCCTAGAAACGTTAGGTGATCTACTCTCCAGTCAAATTCGTGGGCCGATTTTAGGACGTCTTCAGTGGTTCTAGGTACATTGAGGCACATAGCTTGTGTTTTGGTGATATTGAGTTTGTAGTAGGATTGTTGACTGTATGCGTGTAATTCTTTGTGTAATGATGGGAGAGAAATGAGTGGTTGGGTGAGTGTGAGTAGTATGTCGTCCGCGAATAGGTTGAGTTTTACTCCTTTTGGCCAAGTAGCACTCCATGTATGTTCTTGTTCTTGCGGACGGCTATTGCCAGGGGCTCTAGAGCTAGGACGTACAGGAGGGGAGACAGGGGGCATCCTTGGCAGGTGCCGTTGGTTATCGGGAAGGGTTGAGAGCAGAATCCCGAAGTCAGCACTGTCGCTGTGGGGTTACTGTATAGGGCATGGATGACTGACAGGAAGGGTGGTGGAAAGCCGTAGAGGGTCAGGGCTTCGTGTAGGAAGTGCCAGTTTAGGCAATCAAACGCCTTTTCGGCGTCTAGCGAGAGCATAATACTCTCCATTTTAGTCAGTTTTAGGAGGTGGTATATATTGAGGACCTTTCTGGTGTTCTCTGGGCCCTGTCTGCCTGCTACGAAACCTACTTGGTCTGTGTGAATAAGGGAAGGTAGTATTGTTTTAAGGCGGTCAGCATGGATTTTTGCGTATAGTTTAGCATCTGCATTGAGCAGCGAGATTGGCCTGAAATTTTGGCATATAGTTGGAGGCTTTCCTGGTTTAGGTATTGTGATTACGTGAGCCAACAAAAACTCAGTGGGGAAAGAGCCCTGTTTAGTTGCTTCATTAAAGAATTGGGTGATAGGAGGGGCTTGTTCATGTTTGAATGCTTTGTAATATGTGTTGGTGTACCCATCTGGGCCTGGTGCTTTACCTCTGGGCATTGCATCTATATGGTGAAGAACTTCCTCTGTGGTGATTGGGGCAATGAGTTGTGCTGTTTGTTGTGAGTTAATAGTGGGGAGTGCGAGTTTGTTGAGGTAAGCCCTTATGGACGTCGGGGTAGGTCGGGGGGCGAATTTAGGTCATCCTTCAGATTGTATAGAGATCCGTAGTAGCGGGCAAATTCATTACATATCTGCATGGGCTGCATTACTTTTTGCCCGGTTTGTGTATTTAGGAATTGTGTTCTTGTTTGTGCTTGTTTGTCCCTAAGTCTTAGTGCCAGTAGTGTCGTAGCTTTGTTGCCCATCGAGTAGGAAGTGGATTTGAGTTTTTTTAATGCTGCAGTTGCCTTGCGGAGATGTATGTTGTTGATTTCGTCCTGTGTACTTTGTATTTGTTGTTGGAGCGTCTTTGTGAAATTTGCTTGATTCGATCTGTGAAGGTCCTGAACTATTTTGAGGAGTGTGAGCAATGTGGTATCGTTAATCTTTTTAAGATATGCCGCTCTGCCTATCAGGATTCCTTGGATAACTGCCTTGTGGGCTAGCCACAGAGTGGCGGGGGTTGGGCCAGTAGGGACATTGGTTGTGAAGTATAGAGTCATTTCACTCTTCACCTTTTCCAGGAAAGAGGGTTCGTTAAGCAGGTGTTTGTTCAGTCTCCAGGGGCTGCGATTTTTGAATTGGTATGAATCTGCGAGTACTAATGACACTTGGTTATGGTCTGATATCGTGGATGTTTCTATGTCGCATGTCCTGATCTGCTGCAGGTGCGCGTTGCGCAAGAGAAACCCGTCTATACAGGAGTACGTATTGTGAACTTGGGAGTAATGGGTATATTCTTTATTGTTAGGGTGTAGGGTTCTCCAGACATCATAGAGTCCGTGTGCTGACAAAAGCTTGTTTATGGAATTGCAATATTTGTGTAGTGTTTTTTTGCGTTTCGCTGTGTCGGACTGTAGAGTCCACATTAGGGTCTAGGATATGGTTACAATCACAGCAGATGACCGTGGTGCCCGTTTGGAGCTTCTCTGCCTTGTTTAGTAGGTAGGCCAAGTAGGTCTTCTGGTTGTCGTTCGGTGAGTAAGAGTTCACTATCGTGTATGTGGAGTTGTTCAAGGTGCATATTAAAATGATATATCTACCCATTGGGTCGGATTCGATTGAGATTAGGTCAAAGGCTAGAGTGTGGCTCAGCAGTATCGACACTCCTTTGCTTTTGGTCGGAGAGGTAGCATGATACTGGTGTGGGAAGTTTTTGAGTCCTAGAATGGGGTTAGAGTCCTGTTTAAAGTGAGTCTCCTGCAAGCAGACAATGTCCGCCTGCGTGCCATTGATCTCCTTGAGGAGGGTATGACGCTTGTTGGGCGAGTTCAGTCCACGGACATTGTGGGTAATTATCTTCATTTTCCGTTGGTGGTGTACGCTGTGTATGTGTCTAATGTCTGCGAATTGTATGGTAAGGATGCTTTTTTCGTAGTAATAGGAGGGGAGGCGGTCACAGTCCTGTTGGATTGGTGGGCCTGTCAGTGTGTCTGGCTTGGATGTCTGTGTAGGTCAGTCAGTGGTTAGCCATGGTGTGGCGTTTGGTGGTTGGAACCAGGTGCACAATATAACTTTCAGAACACAGTGAAACAAATTAAGATAATTAAACAATCAAACAATATGGCACTTCCTAAGTGGGGGTGATGTGGTCAGTTCGGGGCGAGCGGAGGTCGCTGCGGGCCCAACATGAATCGGGTGCGCCCCGCCCGTATTTGTAGTTAATATTTAATGGTCGGAGCGATCAACATCTCTATGGGCAGTAGAGAGCCCCTTTTATAGCGGTAGAGGCTATGACCTTAGGGGTCGGTAGCCGGTAGATTGCGCTCTGCGTAAGTAGTGAAGGGTTTTTGGCAGGGCTCTATGGGATTTCGCACTTAATGCCTCTCCCGTCTCAAGAGGGAGGATCTCAGGGGCGTAATATATGGGTGCTAGTATGCAATTATCTGTGCATTATCAACACATTATAACCCAATGTATAACAGGTGAGTAACATAGTAAACTTGTTTAAAACTTGCGGTATCTCGCTGAGCGTTCTCATTCGTCTCTTGGAGATGTGCTTCTCGTCTTTTGAGGGCGCCATTCTTCGGGTAGTGGTTTACCGGGGTTCCTGGTGTTTGGCTGTATATTCCGGGACATACCCAATTGTCGCAGGAGGTCCATTCCTTCTGCTGGTGTAGTTGCCGAGATTAGCTTCCCACCTTTCGAGATAAGCAGCTTGGCCGGGTAGCCCCAGCGGTATTGTGGTGGAATCTCGGTAAAAATAAATTTAGTAGGCCGAGATTACCACGTGGTATGTGCGCGCGCATATACCGATGTATCGGTCGGTTGGTTGCACGTGGCTAAGATACAATCAGTAGTGTACGGAGCATGTGCAAGGATACAGGATATAGTATTCCCCTCCTCCATTGTGCTGGGCAAGCCATGTGGTCAAACAGGAAGTTAGTTCTTGTTTGGTTGATTGGGTAAGAGTATATGTGGGTGGAGCTTATTATGGGAGGCGTTACATGCCTATATAAGAGACCTACACTATTGTTCGGGGCTCAGATCTTGTTGTATTTTGGTGACATTAGTCCCTCTGAGTCCCGGTCGGTGAATCGAATAAAGAATCTCTTCCTTCCTGAAGAAACCTGTGTCCATCTCTCTGTGCTTGGCATCCGTCAGTTTCTCCGGTATCATTTGGTGCATTGGCCGGGAAGCTCATCGTTCAACGGTAGCTGAGAAGCAGAGGCGTGAGACGGTCTATCTTTGCCCACGCTCTCTACGGCTGCACCCCTGAACTTCTGCGTGGACCTCCCTTCGTCTCGGCGCCACTGGTCTGTTGTCCAGGAGATCATCGGCCTCTACGTAGTAAGTGCTGGGGTGTCCCCGTCGATGAGTGTGAACTCAGGTTCAGGAACGAGGAGGTAAGATGACCACTGTTTTAGACGGTGGACCCACTAGGGGTATTGGATACCGATTGTGCGGTAGGCCCATAAGGGGTTATTTGGAATCTGCCCCCTCCAGTGGAGGGAAGGAGTGAAGGCGCACCGCTCAATTAAACGCCCTGTAGTCAGCCCGTTTAATTTTGGTTTGGAGTCAGGCTGGGTTCTGGTGTAAATAGCCCAAGCCAGACACCGGTGTCTTGTCTAGACTAGCGTTCTAGGGTGTATATTACGTTCGCTAGGTCGGAGGGACCGGGAGTCTAAGAGGCGCCTGTGTAAATTCGGTTCGCTAGATCTCAACCTATCTTGGCTAAGTGGGAAGGCGTGTAAATTTGGAACCCACTAGATTTTTGATAGAGTATTTAGACTAAGAGGGTTCTGTGTAAATTACGCCCTCTAGTTCGCTATATGTGGTGCTTGGGCAGTGTGGCTAACCAAAACGGATGTAGATAGAAGGTACTGGCCAATAGATTAGTTGGGAATTGTAAATGTGTTAAAGATTGTTGTAGTAGCGTGTATATCTTGCTAGATAGCGTGAGCTCTGCCGTCTAGCGAGAGTGTGAATAGTGTGTAACTGTATTATAGCGCACGGTACCATAACCATGTATAATTACTGGTATTGTAAATAACTACTAATAACTGTCATCTATGTTGTATGTTTAACACCATAACCACTACTAATTGAACTGTGACTTTAAATTGTACTTTAACCAATGCTAACCGTACTATAACTACTGTTTGTAAAGACGATGTTACTGGGGTGTGTTATAGACGGGTAATTCAGATATAGGGAATTATAGCGTGGGTGACTGTATAGTTTCGCCAAAAGGCACAGTAATAGTTACTTAGTGACTGGTGTAACAGCTGTGTGTGTACGGGAATTCCCTGAATGTTTTGTTGTGTGTGTTTCGCTTAGTAACTGTACCACGTGGTGCTGTTGCCGAGAGAACGGGTGTGACCGTTGGAAGTGTGTTTGTTTAGTTTCTGTTGGAGACGACGCTTCATTGTTGGTATGGGTGCGTCAGATTCAACGGTGATGGATCCCTTAGGATGTATGTTGAAAAACTTTAAAAAGGGATACACTGTATATGATTTTGGGGTAAAGATGTCTCCAACACGCCTGACTACTTTATGTAGTAGGGAATGGCCTACTTTGGTTGCTGCATGGCCACCACGTGGCAGTTTGGAACCTAATCTGGTACAGCGTGTACACGTGGCTGTATCAGGTAGGCCTGAAGTTTACGGCCAGTTTCCGTATATTGACTGTTGGAAGCAGGCTGTAAACGACTTGCCAAAATGGATCCGGGTATGCCACGAGGAACAATGTCACCTCATGGTGGCCAGAACTCGCTTGTCCACTAAGGCCGTAATTATGCCCATTTTGGACACGCCTCCTGAGTCCGAGATCCCCATGCCGCCCCCTTACTCCTCCTCCACAGGAAGAGGAAGAGGAGGTGCTGTTGGTAATGTTACTCCCCTTGCCCCGTTGTCCCCACCTACCCCCTCCTCTAGCTCAGAGCCCAGCCCTCTTGTTTTAAACCCTCCCCTTCCGGTACCTACCTCTGTTAATTCTACATACCCAGATTTGGCGCCATTTCTAGTTCCTGGTCAGGCTCCTCCTAGCCCGGCCCGGAATATTTTACTCACTGACCTCCCCCTCAGTAAAGCGTCCCCTTCCCCTCGTATTACTACCCCTCGACCGGAACCCCTAACTGACGTTTCTAAACGAAGCCCCATACTAACCCGACAACTGACCGGTACCCTCCAGCCCCGACATTATCAAATGCCTCTCCGATTGACACCTGGCCCGAAACACATTAACGGTGATGGCCAGATACAACAAGCTGATCCCGTCTTTGTTTATGTTCCCTTCACTACAACTGATCTATTTAATTGGAAGACCCATAACTTCTCATACACCGAAAAGCCTCAAGCCATGACGGATTTGTTTACCTCCATAGTCCAGACACATAATCCCACTTGGGCTGATTGCCAGCAACTGCTTATGACATTGTTTAATAACGAGGAAAGGACAAGGATAAACCAAGCGGCAATTAAAGCGCTGGAAGAAGTGGCCCGTACACAAAATCAGGCCAACCCGGCAGCAAGGGCCGCAGCACATTATCCCAACACTGATCCGGAGTGGAATATCAATGGCGCAGATATGGCCCATTTAAAAGCATACAGGGACGCTATTATTGCTGGCATGAAAGCCGGAGGGAAGAAGGCGATTAATATGTCTAAGACGGCTGAGGTATTACAGAAATGTGATGAATCGCCCAGTGTCTTTTATGACCGATTATTGGAGGCATACCGTTTGTATACCCCCTTTAATCCAGAGGCTCCTGAGAATTCCCGAATGGTTAATTCTGCCTTTGTCAGCCAAGCCTACGGAGATATAAAGCGCAAGCTACAGAAGTTAGAGGGGTTCGTAGGGATGTCTATAACCCAACTAATGGGAATAGCAAATAAAGTATATATGAATAGGGAGACAGAGACGAAGAAGGAGGAAGAGCGAAAGATGCGTAGGAAAGCAGATATGCGAGCGGTAGCTATCGCAGGCGTAGATAGAAGGGAAAAGGAAGTGTATAGGGGAACGGATAAAGGCAAGAGTAAATGGAATAGGGAACCTTTGAGTAGGAACCAATGCCCGTACTGTAAGGAAGAAGGGCATTGGAGAAGTGAGTGTCCACAGAGGGAACAATACCAGAGGGATAGACCAAGGGCAGGATATAGCAGTAATTATAGAGGAAGAGCGAGAGGGAGAGGAGGCCCTGGAGGAAATAGTGGGAATAATAGAGGTAGCGTTAGTGGGGATAGGTATTACCCAGCAGCGCAGAGATCTTGAGAGAGAAGATAGGGACTTTGTGGGTTTGGCTGACACGGTCATGGAGGACTATTGATACCGACCGGGCTCCATCCCCCTTGGCCGAGCGGAGCCTATGGTCGATGTAGCAATAGGGGAAAAAAGGAGTGCTTTCATGATAGACACTGGTGCTGAACATTCGGTGGTGACTGACCTAGTTGCTTCTCCTTCAGGAAGAACTATCACCGTAATAGGAGCAACTGGAAGGAGTGCTGCTAAACCGGTTCTTAAAAGTCGACTCTGTACATTGGGAGGCCACGTAGTAAAACACCAGTTCCTCTATATGCCTGAATGTCCAGTCCAACTGCTAGGACGTGATTTGTTGTCGAAATTACAAGCACAGATAACATTTCTACCTAACGGAACAACATCTTTGAAGTTCAATGGACCTTCAGGTATAATGACAATAGCAGTACCAAAGGAAGAAGAGTGGCGACTTTATACAGTGTTGACTAGCCAAAACCCTAAGAGTGATGAATCCTTGTTCAATATACCAGGAGTGTGGGCAGAGAGCAACCCACCAGGACTTGCTCGCAATATTCCACCAATTCGAATCAAACTCAAACTTGGGGTTTATCCAGTGAGCTTAAGACAATATCACATCCCACAAAAGGCCAAGAAGAATATACAATCTTATTTGGATAAGTTCATAAGGTATGGTATCCTAAAATTCTGTACTTCCCGCTGGAACACCGCATTGTTGCCTGTTCAAAAGCCCGGTATAGATGAGTATCGCCCTGTGCAGGACTTGAGAGCAGTCAATGATGCGGTCATAAGTATACACCCAGGAGTGTGGGCAGAGAGCAACCCACCAGGACTTGCTCGCAATATTCCACCAATTCGAATCAAACTCAAACTTGGGGTTTATCCAGTGAGCTTAAGACAATATCACATCCCACAAAAGGCCAAGAAGAATATACAATCTTATTTGGATAAGTTCAAAAGGTATGGTATCCTAAAATTCTGTACTTCCCGCTGGAACACCGCATTGTTGCCTGTTCAAAAGCCCGGTATAGATGAGTATCGCCCTGTGCAGGACTTGAGAGCAGTAAATGATGCGGTCATAAGTATACACCCAGTTGTGCCCAATCCATATAACCTGCTTGCTTTAATTCCGGGCGGGGCTACCTATTTCACTGTTTTGGATCTTAAATATGCCTTCTTTTGCCTTCGAATCGCTGCGAAAAGCCAGTGTATCTTTGCATTCCAATGGGAAAATGCTGTAACGGGCTCGAAACGCCAGATGACTTGGACAAGACTGCCCCAAGGGTTTAAAAATTCACCTACCCTATTTGGATCAGCTTTAAGTCAAGACTTACTGGATTTCAAGTCCATCCCAGGAGAGTGTGTACTATTACAATACGTAGATGATTTGTTGATAGCGGCAGTTACAAGAGAAATATGTCAGCAAGCAACACATGATTTACTACACATTCTTTGGAAGGCAGGATACAAGGTGTCCAGGAAGAAAGCCCAGTTGTGTCAGCCAACTGTCAAGTATCTGGGATTCCATATCTCTGAAGGTCAAAGGATAATGGGGCCAGAGAGAAAAGAAGCTGTATGCCAAATACCAATACCCAAGAATAGAAGACAAGTGCGGGAATTCTTGGGGGCAGCAGGCTTCTGTAGGATATGGATTCCCATGTTATGCGATATTGGCGAAACCTCTTTATGCAGCTATAAAAGGTACAGAACACGATCCCTTTCCGGGTGACCCCTGAACAGCAAAAGGCATTTAAAGATGTGAAGAAGGCATTGTTGAGCGCCCCAGCATTAGGTCTACCTGATCATACACGTCCATTCTACTTATATGTACACGAGCAAAGAAGAATGGCTGTGGGAGTATTGACACAGTACTTGGGATCATGGCAACGACCTGTTGCATATATGTCCAAACAACTGGATGCAGTGGCCAGTGGTCTTCCACCTTGATTAAGAGCCGTAGCTGCCGCCGCCCTGCTGGTAGCGGAAGCTGATAAACTCACTCTGGGTCAGGAACTCTACGTGCGAGTCCCGCACGCAGTACAAACGTTGCTAGACTATAAAGGCAATCATTGGTTTAGCAATAGCCGCATAACTAAGTATCAAGCTATGTTATGTGAAAACCCGAGAGTGCATCTAGAGACTGTTAATACCTTGAATCCAACTACCCTTTTGCCACAACCTACTGAGAGTCAACATGATTGCCTGGAGGTGATGGATGAAGTGTTTTCAAGTAGACCGGACCTTCGTGATTTTCCCATCCAGAACCCTGATGTCCAGTACTATACGGACGGCAGTAGTTTTGTGAAAGAAGGGATTCGCTATGCAGGATATGCAGTGACAACTATAGACAAGGTGATAGAAGCTCGGCCATTGTCAAAAGGAACATCGGCACAGAAGGCAGAACTAATCGCACTCACACGAGCGTTACAATTGGCTGAAGGTTTAAGGGTGAACATCTACACGGACTCCAAGTATGCGTTTTTAGCCACTCATGCCCACGGAGCTTTGAATAAAGAAAAAGGACTATTGAACTCAGAGGGTAAAGAAATCAAGTACGCAGCTGAGATATTACAACTACTGGAAGCCGTGTGGGAACCGAAAGAAGTTGGTATCATACATTGTCGAGCGCATCTGAAAGGTGATGGTGATGTAATAAAAGGAAATCGGATGGCAGATAATGCAGCTAAGCGTGCCGCTGAATCAGGAAAACAGTAGTATGTGGAACATATAGCTGCTCTTATACCGACCCCACTGTCTCAATGGACTCCAGTTTATACAGCTCAAGAAGAAGAGTGGTTAAAGACTGAAGCTGGGAAGTACCTGGAGAATAATTGGTATCATTTAGAAGACGGAAGAATAGTCATTCCAGCATCACTAGCTGTAGAAATTGTCCAGAATTATCATAACGGGACACATTCTGGAAGAGATAGTATGGAAGAATCTCTCAGGAAACATTTCTACATACCAAGATTGTCCAACTTGACTCAAGCCATTGTACGAAGATGTGTGATATGTGCCAAGAATAATGCAAGGCAAGGACCAGTGAAACCACCGGGAGTCCAGTATATGGGGGGACTCCCTATGTCCGATCTTCAAATAGACTATACGGTAATGCCTAAATCCGGCGGACATCGCTACCTACTAGTAGTTGTGTGTACCTACTCAGGTTGGGTAGAAGCATGTCCCACTCGTACAAAGAAAGCAGGAGAAGTTGTGCGATTCCTGTTGCGAGAAATAATACCCCGATATGGACTACCATGTTCTATAGGATCGGATAATGGTCCAGCCTTTGTTCACCAGTGCCTACAACAACTGACTCATATGCTTGGTATTAAGTGGAAGCTTCATACGGCATATAGACCTCAGAGCTCTGGGAAAGTGGAAAGGATGAACAGAACTATTAAGAACCAATTGGCAAAGATGTGTCAAGAAACTCAACTTAAGTGGAATGTTCTTTTGCCCATAGCTCTGTTGCGTATTCGTAGTACACCTACCAGAAGGATGGGTCTCTCACCCTTTGAAATTATGTATGGACGTCCACCTCCCATACTTGGTAACTTAAGGGGGGATTTGAGTCAGTTGGGAGAAGGAATTACCCGGCAGCAGGTTGTAGAGTTGGGTAAAACTATGGAGGAGGTACAGAAATGGGTACAAGATAGATTACCTGTGAATATGTATCCACCTGTTCATAGGTTTCATCCAGGAGATCAAGTATAGATAAAGGAGTGGAACAGTGTACCGTTGAGGCCTAAGTGGAGGGGTCCTTATGTTGTTCTTTTGTCTACCCCTACAGCTATAAAGGTGGCTGAAGTGACTCCGTGGATTCATCACTCCAGGGTTAAACCAGCAGCAGTAGATTCTTGGCAAGCTACATCAGATCCAGAGAATCCCTGCAAGATCCGGTTAAAGCGCACAACTCAGTCGGAGTGATATTGGGACTTCAAGCGTAATTAAGGAGATCAGCAAGTAGGTGTTTTGATGGCCATAATAAAGCCTGACCACTTACCCACGTGACATAGCCAGAGTGTCTTGAAGGGACCTCTGTGAAGGGAAGAGAGGACCTGAAGAACTCCATTCCTTGCAGCCCTTACATCCTGGAAGCTGAGGTGCCATCGCACAGACGAAGAATGAGGACAAAGATGTCAGGAGTGATGTGTTTTATAATGTATATATTTGTGTTTTTAATTATTCAGGAAGGTAGAGGTACCGACACACCTAGCTGTGAGGTTTGCATCAAGACTACTAAAACAGGTAACCATATTTCCCAGACCCTTATTTGGCATTCACAATATGAGTGTAAAGGATATCTACCTAGGTGTAGATACTTAGGTATAGATTATAGTGTATGCCATTTAGGAGTAGGAGAACCTAAGTGCTTCAATCCAGAGTATCAACCTCGTACAATTTGGTTGACCCTTCGGAATGGAGACTCACAGGGGACCCTAATAAATAAGACAATACTAGAAACCGTAGATTCTTCGGGTGTTCTGCTATTTGATGCATGTAAGGCGATATCAAGTGGTAGAAAACCGTGGAATGTATGTGGGGATCTTAAGTGGGAAAGAGCGTATGGGTCTAATGATAAGTATATTTGCCCCAGTAGTAAGAACAAGTACATAGATCCAAAATGCCCAAATAAGGATTATAATTATTGTCCATATTGGTCTTGTGTAGGGTGGGCAACTTGGGGACAAACAGTAGATAAGGATATGATTGTTACTAAGTTGCCTACAAAACCATATTGTAAGTCTATGGAGTGTAACCCAGTCCATATACTTATTAATAATCCTGAACAGTTTATAGATAGGTTCGGAAACTTATTTGGGTTCCAGATATATGGGACGGGTTTGGATCCTGGGACAATATTATTTATAGGGATAGAGACCGATACCATAGCATCCCAAACTCATCAGGTTTTCCATTCTTTTTATGAAGAGATGAGTGTAGAAAATAAGATCCCCCATAATGCTAAGAACCTGTTTATTGATCTAGCCGAGAGTATTGCTGGTAGTCTTAATGTGACCAACTGTTGTGTGTGGAGGTACTAATATGGGAGACCAATGGCCCTGGGAAGCAAAGGAGGTAATGTATTCTGGTTCTGAGACAATTGAACAGATAACATATTCTCAAGCTGATTATCAAATGAGTGTTAGAGGTATATCTGAGTGGCGATTATAGACCTCCATTATAGGTTATGTTTGCGTAGCAAGGAAAGGAATAATGTTTAATACATCTGTAGGAGAATGAACTTGTCTAGGGCAAAAAGCTTTTGATGATAATACAAAGAATACAACTTGGTGGTCGGCTTCAAATGCCTCAGAACCACCTAACCCGTTTGCAAGTTATACCAATTTAAAGGACGTGTGGTTTGACCTATCTACTACATCTAGTTGGAAAGCCCCAGCAAATTTGTACTGGATCTGTGGTAAGAAAACCTATTCGGAGTTACCACAGGACTGGGAAGGGGCATGTGTGTTAGGTATGCTCAAACCATCCTTCTTCTTGTTGCCTATTGAAACAGGAGAGACTTTGGGAGTTAAGGTATATGATGTGAATCATAGAAAGAAAAGGGGACCCCTAGAGATAGGTACCTGGGAAGATAATGAATGGCCTCCCCAGCGTATTATAGATTATTATGGCCCAGCTACATGGGCAGAGGATGGTACTTTTGGATATAGAACCCCAATATATATGCTCAACCGTATTATAAGGTTACAGGCAGTGGTTGAGATAATTACTAACGAGACATCGCAAGCGCTCAATCTCCTAGCGAAACATAATACTAGGATGAGGACAGCCGTTTACCAAAATAGATTAGCTTTGGATTACCTATTGGCAGTAGAGGGAGGTGTATGTGGGAAGTTTAACCTAAGCAATTGCTGTCTTCAAATAGATGATGAAGGGCAAGCAATAGCTGAGCTTACTAGCCATTTGGTTAAACTAGCGCATGTGCCTACTCAGGTATGGAAAGGGTATAATCCAAGTAGTTGGTTTGGTAACTGGTATGAGCAGTTTGGAGGACTTAAGGCATTGGTAGGTGGAGTCATCTTCTCCTGCCATGTCTTATTCCTTTGGTAGTTAGGTCTGTGCAGAGCATTATAGAAAATATAGCAGAGAGAAAGGCTGCTGCACAAATAATGGCTATATATAGGTATGAGGCTCTAAATCAGGGAGAACTAGTACAGGAAGAGGAATGTTGAGGGATTCATGTCTTTAGGGAGTCGCAAAGTCTGGTCTGGTTCATGGCAACTTGAGGTGTATGCAAACTATGGTTAAGTGATGCATCTGGAATTGTGAAATATCAGAAGCATCAAAGGGGGGAATGTGGTGGAATCTCGGTAAAAATAAATTTAGGCCGAGATTACCACGTGGTATGTGCGCGCGCATATACTGATGTATCGGTCGGTTGGTTGCACGTGGCTAAGATACAATCAGTAGTGTACGGAGCATGTGCAAGGATACAGGATATAGTATTCCCCTCCTCCATTGTGCTGGGCAAGCCATGTGGTCAAACAGGAAGTTAGTTCTTGTTCGGTTTATTGGGTAAGAGTATGTGTGGGTGGAGCTTATTATGGGAGGAGTTACATGCCTATATAAGAGACCTACACTATTGTTCGGGGCTCAGATCTTGTTGTATTTTGGTGACATTAGTCCCTCTGAGTCCCGGTCGGTGAATCGAATAAAGAATCTCTTCCTTCCTGAAGAAACCTGTGTCCATCTCTCTGTGCTTGGCTTCCGTCAGTTTCTCCGGTATCAGTATGGTACATGATGATGTCTCAGCGTGTCTGCTATGGCTTTAAAGGTTTGCCTTCGGCGTAATGTCTCTGCGGATAAGTCCATGAACATGTGTCTTTGAACTAAGAAGGTAAGTCCTTTTTGGTACGGTGTGCCCGTAGTATTTGGTCTTTGATGTGATAGTAGTGGAGTCTCATGAGGACGTCTCTCGGAGTGTTGGTGGCAGGTGCTGTGGCTTGGGAAGCCTATGGATGCGATCCAGTAGGAACATGTCTGCTGGGATGTCAGGCAGCAAAGCTTGAAAGAACTCTACAGCGTAGGCCGTCAAGTTTTGCGGCGCTATATCTTCAGGTACTCCCTTTAGCCGTACATTGTTGCGGCGCGACCTGTCTTCTGCATCAGCTATTTTGGTCTCTTGCCTATAAAGCTGTTCCTCTATTTTGCTGAGGCGTATGTCAGTTTCATTGTGTGCCCCTGTGAGACTTTCCATATTGCCCTCAAGGTGGGAGGTCCGTGCTTCCAGTTCATTGAGGCCTTTCCTCATATCATTTAGGGCCTCTGTGACAGTAGTTTGCATTTTGGTAACTGCTGCATCAAGCATGACTTGCAGGAGACTCTGGGTCAGGGGGCAATCTTCTTGTCTACTCACTGTGTAGTCGCGCTCTGTATCATAATCTGGGTCGGCGCCATCTTGGGCCTGTGGATCGGCGGTTTTATGCTGTGGCGTTCGGGCCGCAAAGAAGGCTGATTTGTCTTTTGCCTCCGTGGTTTTCTTTGCCCGGTGTTGGGACATCGCTCCAGCGTTTTGGGTCGGGGAATTCACAGAAAAAAGCTTGTTTTAGCCGCGTTGTGGAGCCCGTGGAAGCGGAGCTCACTTAATGTGCGTCCATCTCGCTCGATGTCTGGCCACGCCCCCAACATATTGTCCTTTTAAACAAGCATTCCATTTTAATCAAAGCATTTGAAAGTTCAGCAAGGGCAAATCTGGCACACACACACACTGATCCAGACATGCACACACTGACCCAAGCACACATACTGATCAAAGCAGACACACAAAGACTCAATCAGACACAAACATACTCACTGAAGCAGACTGACACACATTCTTTAAAACACACACACTATTAAGTCCCCCTCTTGCCATTACTTTGCGTTTCTCTCCATGTGTCCCATGCTTCTGGACTGTCTCCCTAGCGCCCAGTGCTATAACCTGCGGCATGAACTACAGATTTTGTCACACATAGATGGGTGGCCCAAATCAGCAGTAATGCTGCTGCTGGTGCCTCCCCTTAAGAAGTGCCCTGGGTGGGCGCCTAATTGACCTATAGGACGCACCAGCCCTGGTGGTATAATCCCTGTCCGTGGATATATACTTGATGTCTTGGTCCAATGGAGGGTGTTCCAGAGGTATGCAAAGAGAACAGTTAGTGACACCAATATAGTGTAGTATATATATATCCTGGATATAAGTGCACACTCATATTTATAGGAGGACATCCATCACACACACACAATGCACCCCTTGCACACAGAAAAACACACAATGCATTACACACACAGACACACACACACAAGCAATTCAACCCTTACATACAATGCATCCCTTACACACACAGAAACACACAATGCATTCCTTACACACACTCAATGCACCCCTTACACACACTCAATGCACCCTTTACAGACGCACACACTGCATCCCGTACATACACAGAAACACACATTGCAGCCCTTACACATACAAACACAGATTCACACAATGCATTCCTTACACACATATCAGGACATCCCCTACTCCTGTGAACAAACTATTTGGTGGAACATGAAGGTGGACCCTGGGGCCCAGACCATGAGCTGTATAAAGGGCCTTTAAAAAAATGGAGCTGCTTTCCGTTCTCCCAGAACACAAACAGCCTCCAGAGAGCCTGTTCTACAGCAGACGAGTGGAGCCAGACTGCAGCTAGAGCCCATCACCATCCTCATCTGATTGTAAGTAGGCAATCTAGTATATTATTCGTGGCACTAATCTATAATTTACCTCACATTAAAGGGACACTTTAGTCCCCAGAACCACTGCAGCTTAATGTAGTGGTTCTGGTGTCTATAGCCTGTCCCTGCAGGCCTTTTAATGTAAACACGGCGGCACTGCAGCACTTGCGTTAGTTAACATGGGGCATTGTGATGTCATATGGGGGGGGGCGGCAAACTTTACTTTTGCCTAGGGCGGCAAAAATCCTTGCACCGGCCCTGCTCACTGTATAATAAAAATATAAAAAAATAAAGGAAATATACTCACTGATGTAGAGCAAAAGTGGTTTTGCTCTATCCATTTGAACATTTATGACCAAATGTCAGGATAAAAGGTCCAAAGGTAATGAAAAATCAATAATTTTAATGAAAACAGTATTTCAAAAGAAGTAAAACAAAGAAACACACTAACTTGTTTTACCTATCTTACAGGCTTCTCAAAGCGTTACGGGCAAAAAAAAAAACGTTCACTTTTTAAAAATAAATGGTCACATTCCCATTGTACAGCACTACGGAGTCTGATGGCACTATATAAATAATAATAATAATAACATGACATCATAGAAATGTGATTGTTAAGTAATTAACATAAAAACAATACATAATTAATGATAAAAGCACTTAATCCAAAAGAAGAGGCAAACAACCTTCATCATTACATTATAATTAGTGATGTACCGAACTGATCGCTGGCGAATAGTTCCTGGCGAACATAGCGTATTCGCGTTCGCCACCGTGGGCGAACACATGCGCGGTTCGATCCGCCCCCCTATTCGTCATCATTGAGCAAACTTTGACCCTGTGCCTCACGGTCAGCAGACACATTCCAGCAAATTAGCAGCAGACCCTCCCTTCCAGACCCTCCCACCTCCTGTACAGCATCCATTTTAGATTCATTCTGAAGCTGCATTCTTAGTGAGAGGAGGGAAAGTGTAGCTGCTGCTCATTAGATAGGGAAATTGATAGCTAGGCTACGGTATTCAGTGTCCACTACAGCCCTGAAGGACTCATCTGATCTCTGCTGTAAGGACAGCACCCCAAAAAGCCCTTTTTAGGGCTAGAACATCAGTCTGCTTTTTTTTTTTTCTGTGTAATGTAATTGCAGTTGCCTGTCTGCCAGCTTATGTGTCAGGCTCACAGTGGATACTGTGCCCATTTGGCCAGTGCCACCACTCATATCTGGTGTCACAATAGCTTAAGCTTGACATTTAAAAAGAAAAAACTAATTTTCACTGTAATAGATTGAATAGCAGTTAGTTGTCTGCCAGCTTCTGTGTCAGGCTCACAGTGGCTACTGTGCCCACTTGCCCAGTGCCACGACTCATATCTGGTGTCACAATAGCTTAAGCTTGACATTTAAAAATAATTTTTTTTTTCACTGTAATAGATCGAATAGCAGTTAGTTGTCTGCAAGCGTCTGGGTGTCAGGCCTTCAGCGTGTACTCTGCCAACCTCAGCAAGTGTACTTTGCCACTCATATCTGGTGTCTCTATAGCATGCCTTTACAAAGAAAAAAAGTTTTTCAGTGTAAGCTAATAGCAGTCAGTGTCCTTAAAGCGGGTGTCAGGCCTTCAGCGTGTGCTCTGCCAACCTCAGCAAGTGTACTTTGCCACTCATATCTGGTGTCTCTATAGCGTGCTTTTACAAAGAAAAAAGTTTTTCAGTGTAAGCTAATAGCAGTCAGTGTCCTTAAAGCGGGTGTCAGGCCTTCAGCGTGTGCTCTGCCAACCTCAGCAAGTGTACTTTGCCACTCATATCTGGTGTCTCTATAGCGTGCCTTTACAAAGAAAAAAGTTTTTCACTGTAGGCTAATAGCAGTCAGTGTCCTTAAAGCGGGTGTCAGGCCTTCAGCGTGTGCTCTGCCAACCTCAGCAAGTGTACTTTGCCACTCATATCTGGAGTCTCTATAGCGTGCTTTTACAAAGAAAAAAAGTTTTTCACTGTAAGCTAATAGCAGTTAGTTGTCTGCAAGCGTCTGGGTGTCAGGCCTTCAGCGTGTTCTCTGCCAACCTCAGCAAGTGCACTTTGCCACTCATATCTGGTGTGACTATAGCGTGCCTTTAAAAACAAAAAAGTTTTTCACTGTAAGCTAATAGCAGTTAGTTGTCTGCAAGCGTCTGGGTGTCAGGCCTTCAGCGTGTACTCTGCCAACCTCAGCAAGTGCACTTTGCCACTCATATCTGGTGTCTCTATAGCGTGCCTTTACAAAGAAAAAAGTTTTTCACTGTAAGCTAATAGAAGTTAGTTGTCTGCAAGCGTCTGGGTGTCAGGCCTTCAGCGTGTGCTCTGCCAACCTCTGCAAGTGTACTTTGCCACTCATATCTGGTGTCTCTATAGCGTGCCTTTACAAAGAAAAAACTTTTATCACTGTTATAGATTGAATAGCAGTTAGTTGTCTTCAAGCAGGTGTGTCAGGCCTACAGCGTGTACTCTGCCAACCTCTGCCACTGCACAGTGCCACTCATATCTGGTCTCACAGTAGCTTGCACGCATAGTACCACTAATCCCAAAAAAAATGACAGGCAGAGGCAGGCCACCCCGCAGGGGCCATCGTGGTCGTGGTGCTGTGATTCCCTTTGGCCCTAGAATAATGCCCAGTTTTCAGAGGCTACGTACCCTGTATCCTCAGAATTCTGATTCCACTGCTCAAAATTTGGGAAACCTGGAGGAGGGAGCCCTTGCTCGGCCATTTGTCTCTCCTCTCGTTCAACATCTGCTAATATGTCAGAGAAAATATCATCTGGGATATCCAAACCTTCTTTATGTTTCTTGGAAGATTTTTTGGGATAAGCTGTCCAGGAAGGATGGCTTGGAAGAAGCAAGATCAGAAGCAGAATAGGATGGTTGTCTTCCAAACCTGGACCTCCCAAAGGACGCAATCTTTGAGGGATGGGTTGGCCGGCAGGTAGAGGCACTAGGAACGCCTCCATGCCATGACTTCTGATGATTGCATGTCTCAGCTTCCGATTAAGATAAGAATACAGCCGAGCATATGAAACTGCATCACTTGACGTTCTTTGATTCAGTCGGATCACACACATGTCCTTGGTGCACTCTGGCCAGATACGATCCACATATTCCCAAACAGACTCTTGCAAAATGCATCCTTCGGATGTTAACACTTTTGGTAAATCCTGGCAAAGATGACTGCTATAACCAGACTCTGGCGTGGCTGTAACTTTAAACTGCTTTATAGAGAACATGTGAAGGAATCCCTTCCACACACTTGAGTCTGCTGGATCTGTGAGTCTAGTATCTGGATCATACAATTTCTTGTTCTTCTTTTCAATGCATGAAGAATGTTGATTGCCATTAGTTATATGGTGTTTCCATATTTTCTCTGGTTTCTTGGTAATTACCCATTGGCTTAAGTCAGCATCACCTGGGGGGTTTATCAGCCCTTTGCATATAAGGCAGTCCTGATCTAAAAGGTGGCTCTTGTGTTGGGATGTTGTGTCCCTTTTCTCTGAGATGCAATCCTGCTGAGAATCCTGAGGCTGCCACACAGAATCAGACAGATCCTCTAGGGTCAAGTTCTGATCAGGCACGGTATCAATTTCAATTAACCCCTTGTGTGTCAGCTTTGTCATCTGAATCTGGTATGGCTGTCTTTCCTCTTTCTCGATTAGTTCCAGTGCATGTTTTCTCTTTTGAATTCTCCAGTTGGCCAGCTCCTGTGCAGCCATTTACGTTGCACTCATTAGAACCAAACACTGTGGGGTGATTTCACCAAGGACCACACGACGGAACATGATCTGATTTTTAGGGTCCTTCAAATTGAAAAGGAGGATCCGGTATTTATTCTTATATCTGCTGTCAGTACACAGGAAAAGTTTAAATATTTCTTGTTCTACTTTCTCTGCAACTCCACGCACCGACTCATCCAATACGTGAAGATCTGGGGTTTCTCTGACTCTCCTCAGTAGTGTAGCAATCAGAGTCTGCACTGTGATAACACGGACATCTTCAGGACATAACTCAACTATTTGCAGATAGTCAGTCTGCAGCTTCTCTTTTTCACCTGTTCTCTTCTTTCTCTTATGCGTATTCTTGTCTATATGCAGGTGGTCTCTTGCCTTTCTTTTAACCAATTCGTTCCTTCCATATGGTTTCAAAAGATCTCTGGCATCATTACTTTCAACGCAAATAACGTCATCATAGTTAGTCTCCTCATTATTCACCGGGAAGAGAGTGTTTGCACTGACTACCCACAGCATGCTCTTGCCATTGCCTACTCCACCTTCAACGACAGGGTGCAAGTCCCAAGGAGAAGGATCATTCACTTTATTATCTGTCTTTATTTCACAAGTAGTGCCTGGAACATCCTCATGGGTCACTAGATGTAAATCTGGACTAATGTCAACCCCAGGGTCTGGAAAATCATCAATTTGAAATTTTTCGAATAATCCCAGTGGGCTGCCACATTCTTCCTCCTCTGATGGTATTAAAGTTTGCAGAGATTCACTATGGGGTGGTGTCAAGCATTTTGGAGAACAATTAAGCATCTCCATCCCAATACGTTTCAGATGTCCTATCAGCTCTTCCACCCTATGCGATACTATGGGCAGGCTACCTGTGACGTCATTACTCACGGCCCTATTTCACACGGACACTCTGTGTCAGTGTGTATCATGGTGTCTGTGGACAGGGAACAGTCTCTATTCTGCTCTGTGTCAGTGTGTATCATGGTCTCTGTGGACGGTGAACAGTCTCTATTCTGCTCTGTGTCAGTGTGTATCATGGTCTCTGTGGACAGGGAACAGTCTCTATTCTGCTCTTTGTCAGTGTGTATCAGGGGTTTTGAGGACAGGTGTCAATCCATATCTGCCAAGTGACCCTATGTAGGGGGAACAGTCCCTATTCTGCTCTGTGTCAGTGTGTATCATGGTCTCTGTGGACGGTGAACAGTCTCTATTCTGCTCTGTGTCAGTGTGTATCATGGTCTCTGTGGACAGGGAACAGTCTCTATTCTGCTCTGTGTCAGTGTGTATCAGGGGTTTTGAGGACAGGTGTCAATCCATATCTGCCAAGTGACCCTATGTAGGGGGAACAGTCCCTATTCTGCTCTGTGTCAGTGTGTATCATGGTCTCTGTGGACGGTGAACAGTCTCTATTCTGCTCTGTCTCAGTGTGTATCATGGTCTCTGTGGACAGGGAACAGTCTCTATTCTGCTCTGTGTCAGTGTGTATCAGGGGTTTTGAGGACAGGTGTCAATCCATACCTGCCAAGTGACCCTATGTAGGGGGGACAGTCTCTATTCTGCTCTGTGTCAGTGTGTATCATGGTCTCTGTGGACGGTGAACAGTGTCTATTCTGCTCTGTGTCAGTGTGTATCATGGTCTCTGTGGACAGGGAACAGTCTCTATTCTGCTCTGTGTCAGTGTGTATCAGGGGTTTTGAGGACAGGTGTCAATCCATATCTGCCAAGTGACCCTATGTAGGGGGAACAGTCCCTATTCTGCTCTGTGTCAGTGTGTATCAGGGGTTTTGAGGACAGGTGTCAATCCATATCTGCCAAGTGACCCTATGTAGGGGGAACAGTCCCTATTCTGCTCTGTGTCAGTGTGTATCAGGGGTTTTGAGGACAGGTGTCAATCCATATCTGCCAAGTGATCCTATGTAGGGGGAACAGTCTCTATTCTGCTCTGTGTCAGTGTGTATCAGGGCTGGGCTTTGAGGACAGGTGTCAATGTTAGGTGATTTCTGCCCTTTATGGATTAAAAGCAGACTCTGCATCAACTGTGCAATTTTCCATGGGAGTTTTGCCATGGATCCCCCTCTGGCATGCCACAGTCCAGGTGTTAGTCCCCTTGAAACAACTTTTCCATCACTATTGTGGCCAGAAAGAGTCCCTGTTGTTTTTAAAATTCGCCTGCCCATTGAAGTCAATGGCGGTTTGCGCGGTTCGCCGGTGTTCTGTCAGATTACTATACCTCGTCAGATTGCTATACCGGAAGTGACGCTACCGCACCGGATGTGACGCAGCCGCACCGGACATGACGTTTCGGAGCAGGAGAAGGAGGAGCAGAGCGCCGCGCAGGCGCAGAAGAACAGGTAGGAGAAATTTTCCAACACGGTACAGAGTGGGAGGACGCCTACTGCGCATGCGCGAACAACACACTGCGCCTGCGCCTGGAGCCACAAGGGGGGGGGAGGTAGGGGATCTAATGGGCCAGTGCGCACGCGCGCCTAAGTACTCCCGGCGGGCACAGACAGCGCGCGTGCGCACCAGCGGGCAGGGAGATCTATTCAGCCGAACAGTCATTCGATCTCCCTGCCCCACACTGCGCACGCGCCTACCCAGCCAGGACAGCCTCGGACACCGCGCATGCGCACTGAGGGGGTATAGAAATCTGATGGCCATATCTTCTTCTAAGAAATCTCCTACCCCCGATTGCGCATGCAAGTTGTCTGCATCCCCGACATATCTCAGGTAAGCCTCGCTCCCAGCACTCTCAGCCATCAGGGGGGACTGTGCTGTATTGGGGGTAACTTGCAGTATGGGGGGGGGGTTCTGGACAGTATTAGGGGGAACTTTGCTGTATTTGGGGGGGGCTGTACAGTATGGGGGGGGCTGTACAGTATTGGGGGGGGCTGTGCTGTATTGGGGGGGCTGTACAGTATTGGGGGGGCTGTGCTGTATTGGGGGGCTGTACAGTATTGGGGGGATGTATTGGGGGGACTGTACAGTATTGGGGGACTGTACAGTATTGGGGGGGCTGTGCTGTATTGGGGGGTCTGGACAGTATTGGGGGGGCTGTACAGTATTGGGGGGGTCTGGACAGTATTGGGGGGACTGTGCAGTATTGGGGGGAACTTGCAGTATGGGGGTGGGTCTGGACAGTATTAGGGGGGACTGTGCAGTATTGGGGGGAACTTGCAGTATGGGGGTGGGTCTGGGCAGTATTGGGGGGGTCTGGACAGTATTGGGGGGTCTGAACAGTATTGGGGAGGGTCTGGACAGTATTGGGGGGTCTGGACAGTATTGGGGGGGGACTGTGCAGTATTGGGGGGAACTTGCAGTATGGGGGGGTCTGGACAGTATTGGGGGTCTGGACAGTATTGGGGGGGCTGTGCTGTATTGGGGGGCTGTACAGTATTGGGGGGGCTGTGCTGTATTGGGGGGGCTGTACAGTATTGGGGGGGATGTATTGGGGGGACTGTACAGTATTGGGGGACTGTACAGTATTGGGGGGCTGTATTGGGGGGGCTGTGCTGTATTTGGGGGGTCTGAACAGTATTGGGGGGGTCTGGGCAGTATTGGGGGGGGTCTGGACAGTATTGGGGGGTCTGAACAGTATTGGGGGGTCTGGACAGTATTGGGGGGACTGTGCAGTATTGGGGGGAACTTGCAGTATGGGGGGGTCTGGACAGTATCGGGGGGGTCTGGACAGTATCGGGGGGGACTGTACATTATTGGGGGGGACTGTGCAGTATTGGGGGGTTCTGGACAGTATTGGGGGGTTCTGGACAGTATTGGGGGGGACTGTGCAGTATTAGGGGGGATCGTGCAGTATGTGGGGCCTGTGTGTTATATGTGTACAGCCCTGGTTTGACTACAAAACATTTTGTTTCAGAGATCTCAGACGCCATAGCCTGCTTTTTGCTACAAAAGCCCAGCTATCTAGTCACTCACCAGGGGTGGATGAGAAACTGCACCCCAGCTAGAGGGACTGCCCCACATCTGCAACCAAAATTGTCTGTCACTGAATTCTGTAATCTCCGTGTCATTGTGCATTGTGTATGTATGGTACTCCCAATTCTTATATTTAATACGGTGTGTCTCTCACAATCTTTGTGTCTGTCTGCTGTAAATATGTGGCACGCAAGTCTGCATGCACTGTGTCTGTTATGCCATTTTACTCTAACCATTATATTTGTGTGTGTGTCACAACTCTGACAAGCATGTTCTCCTATGGGGCACGAAGTACATAAAGAGGAAGGAATAAGTCCACGTTTGAGGCTCGCGTCCAGGGTGGATTATTGAAGTGCCATCTGACAAGTGACAAGTTTCTTCTGTTTGCACGGCGACTTCAACATTGTGTACTGTGATCAGAGGTAGGTAACCTTAGGCAGTCCACATGCTGTGAATTACATCTTTGCCAGCATTATGGGAGGTGTAGTCCAAAACATCTGGAATACCGAATGTGTATGAATGAAAAGTATGGTGTGTGTGTAAATGGTCAGTAACAAGGGTTGAAGCCTTGACGTGGCGTTACTGCTCACATGTGTATTCATGTGCCAATTCAACCAATGTGAGTCACTGTAATACTTATAAGGTAACCAAAAGTACTGTGATTGTGGAGAATGAAACGCCTGTATCACCTACACACTGCTTACACTGTGACCGTATCTCCTAAACACGGCTTACACTGTGACCGTATCTCCTATACACTGCTTATACTGTGACCGTATCACCTAAACACTGCTTACACTGTGAACGTATTGTGGTGGAATCTCGGTAAAAATAAATTTAGTAGGCCGAGATTACCACGTGGCATGTGTACGTGCATATGCTGACGTATCGATCAGTTGGTTGCACGAGGCAAGATACGATCAGTAGTGTACGGAGCATGTGCAAGAATACAGGATGTAGTATTCCCCTCCTCCATTGTGCTGGACAAGCCATGCGGTCAAGCAGGAAGTTAATTCTTATTTGTATTGATTGGTCAAGAGAATGTGCGGGTGGAGCTTAATATGGGAGGAGTTATGTGCCTATATAAGGAGCCTGCACTATTGTAGCCCCATGTAGCTAGAGCGCAGCTAAGCGGAAAAAGGCCTTGACAGGGGTTAGGAGGCGGGCTTAGGAGGAAGTAAGCGAGGGTTGGAATTATGGGTAAGTGGGATTGGCTATTTAAATGAGCAGCCATTTTAGGTGAGTCATTCTAACTTCCTACCTGGTCGAGTTTGTGTTCGCCTCGGGGAGCGCGGACTTTGCTTGGTCGGATTTCTTTTGTCTCCTCTGCAGGAACCATGGACGACGTGGAGCGTTTGCTGGAAGGGATCAGGTCGGCAGCACGGCATCAAGGTGTGGACTGGCTACGGGCACAGCTTGGCCCTGCCCTGGCGGAGGCGGCGGATCGGGACGGCGATGGCGGGAGACCGGTCCGGGCCCGGAGGCCCCCGAGGAGGCTAAGCCCGGGCGCGGGGCCCGGTGAAGTGGTACCCGGTAGCAGTGGAGTTCCAGTTCCGACCGGCAGCAGGCCCGGGAGCCGCGTGGTCGAGGCCTTGCCTCCCCGTGTGCGGACGGAGCCTCGGATGTGCACTAGGCGGCAAAGGGATATCGTGGACGGGGGCGCGGCTGCTAGCAGGTCGGAGGCGGCCGGGCGGCCCCCTGGTGCTTCGAGACCCACGGAGGGGAGGCCCAGGAGGGCTTCCCCCCCTTCGGACAGCGGAGACGATGAGGAGGCTGGATCCGGGAGACCGCATGGCAGGCAGCAGGCAAGTGCAGAGGGCTCAGGTCGGGGCCCTCTTGGCGGGAAGGTTGTTCGGGGGAGCTCTGCCACTGGGGGGGGCGGGAGTAAGCCGGTTGGGGGTACACAGGCCTTAGTGGGAAAGGGGGAGGGCCCTGGGGCCCCGAAGAGAAAATGTGGCTCTAAAGGAGTAAGTTCTAAGGGTGGTAGGGGTTCCCGGGAGGGGGCCAGGTCAGACAGAGGGTCTCCCGTAGGGGTGGTGGGTAGTTCGGGGCCATCGGGGTCTGGCAAGCAAGGGGTCAGAGGTAAGGGGGTGGGGGAGGGGGTTTCGGAGGTAGCTAGGCAAGGGCGTAGGGTAGGCCGGGAGTCGGGTCTTTCCGTAGTGGAAGGGCGCAGGGGGGGCCCGGGTTCCAGGAGTAGTAGTGACAGTCCCTCGCCCGTTAGATCTCTGGGGTCCCGGGATGCTCGGGGGCGGTCGGGTCGGCACTGCTCCCCCTCGGATAGCTCAGCAGGGGAAGGTGCGGCAGCCCCTCGGTATGGACAGCAGGGGCGGCTTGCTGGTAGAGACGGGAGGAGTCGTAGCCCCAGGGGTTCCCGGGTGCCACGTGGTGGTAGAGGTCAGCGGGAGGCTTCGGTGCAGAGCAGGCGCTCCCGGGGTCGGGACGGGAGGGGAGTGGATGTTCGTTACCCCCTACCCAGGACTTCTTCTCCTTGTCCTAGATTTCGGAGCCGTTCTGCTTCCTCACAGGCTGGGCACCCGGTGGGCTCCTCAGTCGGCGAGATGGCGGCGGAAGTTCCTCTTCCCGGACGTCAGGCGATCTGTACTGCAGCCCCCACCGCTCCGGTGTCGGGGGGCTTGGCCGGTGAGTCCAGTGGGTCACTACACTCTAGCGCACTAGTTACCACACTTCGGGCACTACTCCACTCATTGGGGGCGGGGGGTGACACTAGCGGCGTTGGTCAGGTGTGGGCTCCGGGTGCAGTGGCTTCAGGTTCTCGGATCCGGGATTCCGCGGGGCCTAGTTCGGGCGGGGATTTGGTGGTGCCGCAGGACGTAGGGGAGGTTGGGAGCGAAAGGGCTGAGTTGTCCGGGGGTATCCCCGACGCGGCTAGGCAGCACGCGTACGTATCTTTTGCGGGCCCACTGGGGGTCCATTTGAAACAGGACGTGAAGGATAAGATTTGGAAGGGCGAGTTCTGTGAGATTTTCTCCCTCCTCCCGTTAGAGGACTTCATTGACCTCAAGGAGGAGGATAAGAAGGATGAGAAAAAGGAGGAGGAGGAGAAGAGGAAGCGGTACCGCAAGATACCGAAGTCCTTCGGTAATTGGTTGCGGGCTTTTTGTGTGCTGGCTAGCGTGCTCGGCGAGAAATCGCCGGGGTTGTGCTCGTCTTTGTTCTGCTATTTGGATGGCATTTGGGAGGCGTACCGGACTTACGGGGGGTTGGCCTGGTGGAGGTACGACGAGCAGTTTCGGCAGCGGCTGGCGGCTAACCCGGGTATGCGGTGGGACCAAATGGACCTGCCGCTCTGGATGAAGCTAATGATGGCGCAAAAAGCGCAGCCCTTTCAGAGCTCGGCCGGCGCCAGGGGGCAGTCCGCCTCGTCGGCCACCTTACAAAAGGGCTTATGCTGGCTCTATAACGAGGGCCAATGCAAATGGGGAGCCTCCTGTCGTTTCAAGCATGAGTGCTCCGGCTGCGGGGGAGCTCATGGGCTCAACCGCTGCTTTAAGAAGGGTAAGTCCGGAGGCGCCGGCGCGGCTGTCGCGCCGGGGGGAGGGGGTGCATCCGCTTCCCCTGGGCCTAACCCCAGTGAAGCTAAGCGCGATGGAGCCGTGGCTAGGCCGCTACGGTAACAGGGCGGACGCTGCGGTGCTCCTGGCGGGGTTTGCGGTGGGGTTCTTTATTCCGTTTCAGGAGCGACGAGGGGGTCAAGGGAGGCTGCGCAACCTGCAGTCTGTGGCGGACTTCCCGGATGTGGTTAGGGAAAAGCTGGGCAAAGAAGTCGGACTGGGCCGCATGGCAGGCCCGTTTGTAGTGCCTCCGCTGGAGGGCCTGCGGGTTTCCCCACTTGGGGTGGTCCCCAAGAAGGAGCCGGGTAAATTTAGACTCATTCACCATCTCTCATACCCGAAAGGGGAGTCGGTGAATGACGGTATTCATAAGGAATTGTGCTCGGTGTCATATGCATCTTTCGACCGGGCGGTCGATTTGGTCCGGCGGGCCGGGCATGGGGCCCTGATGGCTAAGGTGGACATCGAGGCCGCGTTCCGGCTGCTACCGGTCCACCGGGACTGTCATCACCTGCTGGGGTGTTTCTTTGAAGGGGCCTACTTCGTGGACTTGTGTCTGCCTATGGGCTGTTCCATTTCGTGCTCCTATTTTGAGAAATTCAGCACTTTTCTCGAATGGGTGATACGGGTGGAAGCGGGGAGTCGTCTTATTGTACATTATCTAGATGATTTTCTGTGTGTGGGACCGGCCGGTTCCCTGGATTGCCTGCGCCTGCTGCGGACGGTTGAGTGGGTGGCGGGCCAATTCGGGGTTCCGCTGGCGGCGGATAAGACCGAGGGCCCGACCGCGTGTCTGAGTTTTCTAGGTCTGGAGATTGACTCTGGGAGGGGAGAATGTCGGCTGCCCCAGGATAAGCTGGCAAGGCTTCGGGGGGCGGTGGCTGCCGTTGCTGGGGCACGCAAGGTGACTCTGGTGCAGCTACAGTCTTTGATTGGGTTGCTCAATTTTGCGTGTCGGGTCATCCCGATGGGAAGGGTGTTTAGTCGCAGCTTGTCGGCCGCTACCGCGGGGGTTAGATCCCCGCACCATTTCGTACGGGTGTCGGCGGCCATGCGAGCGGACTTGGGCATCTGGGATGCCTTCTTGCGGGATTTTAATGGGACGGTGTTGTTCCGGCAGGAGGGCCAGTCGTCGGCCGAGCTGGAGCTTTTTACGGATGCTTCGGGCAGTATAGGCTTTGGGGCATATTTCGGGGGCTCCTGGTGTGCGGAGCGGTGGCCGGACTCTTGGGGGTCGAGCCCTCTTATGCGCAACTTGGCTTTCTTGGAGTTGTTACCGTTGGTCGTTGCAGTAGCGTTATGGGGTGACAGGCTGCGTGATCGGAAAGTGGTATTTTTCTCGGATAACATGGCGGTGGTTCACGCGGTGAATCGCCAGTCGGCGGCCTCAAAGCCGGTGGTTCAGCTGCTTAGGCGACTGGTATTGCTGTGTATGTCCCGAAATGTTGTTTTTCGCGCGCGCCATGTTCCCGGCTATTTGAATGAGGTGGCTGATGCTCTATCTCGTTTTCAGTGGTCCCGTTTCTGGCTGGCGGCGCCGGGGGCATCGAAGGAAGGGCTGGCTTGCCCGGACGAGATTTGGCAGCTGGGGGCGTCCTGCTTGGAGGACTCGTGAAGGCTTCTCTGGCACCGGCCACTTGGGCCTCGTACAGTAAGGTTTGGGGCTTGTGGGAACGGTCACTGGAGGGGTTGGCCATGGACAGCGGGGAGGCCCTGCGGGACGCTTTCTTGTGGTACACCTGTCAGTTGCTGACAAAAGGGCCGTCCCCTGCCGTGGTGGACAGATCCATGGCGGCTATGGCGTTTTGGTTTCGGTGGCATGGGAAGGAGGACTTTACCAAGACCTTCGTCATCAGGCAAGCCCTGAAGGGTTATCGCAAGGGGCGCAGGGCGCCGGATACCAGGCGCCCGGTGTCGGTGCGGCTGCTGGGGGACTTGGTGGGTATATTGCATGAGGTTTGTTTTGATGGGTTTGAGGCTTTACTGTTCAAAGTAGCGTTTGTTTTGGCGTTTTTTGGGGCATTCCGAGTAGGGGAATTGGTGAGTGCTAGTAAACTGGCGCAGGGGGGCCTGCAATTGTCGGGGGTCCGTATCCTGGATAGGAAGGTGGTGGTGCACCTTGGCAGGTCCAAAACGGACGTCCGCGGCGTGGGCCGGGACGTGACACTGGGGGCCTTGCCAGGCTCGGCTTTGTGCCCGGTGGCTGCTACGGTGGAGTATCTGGCGCGGAGGCCAGCGGTGGGGGGCTCCTTATTGGTGCATGCTGACGGATCGTCCCTTTCTCGGTTCCAGTTCACGAAAGTTTTTCGGTTGGGCTTGGGCAGGTTGGGGCTTCAAGCTGCACGATTTGGGACGCACTCGTTCCGTATTGGGGCGGCCACGGAGGCCGCACGGTTGGGATTGGGGGACGAGGTGGTGAAGAGGATCGGGAGGTGGGAATCAGTAAGATTCCGCTCCTATGTCCGGTTGGGTCTATTGGATTAATGGCAGGGGACTGTTTCGTATTTCAAAAAAAAAAAAAAAAAATGTGTAGAGCCATCAAATTCGAAAGGTTTTGTGTTATGATGTGAGGGGTAATGGCTATGTTGGGATGTTTCGCTGTGTTGGTTGGGGATGGGGTAGGGGTCTCTGTTGGACTTCCCTCATCATTTGTTTTCTCCCCCAGGGCGTGTGGCATGGATCGTGGGCCATTCGTTTGTCTTCTGGGCCGAGAGGAGGGCCGCAGCTCGAGCGCGAGGCCAGCAGCTGGGTTTTCTGAGAGGCCAGTTGGCAGTTCGTTGGTTTGGGTATCGGGGTTTTTGCTGGGGGGATGTTTGTGGGAAACTGTTTGGGATGCTGGCAGCAGGGTACTCGCCAGACGTGCTGGTATTACATGTGGGGGGAAATGACCTGGGCCTTACGCCGCAGCGCCGGCTGGTGAAGTGGATGAAGCAGGACATTAATAAGTTAAGGGGCCTGCTTCCGGGGGTAATGTTGGTCTGGTCTGAGATTGTCCCGCGGCGCCGGTGGCGGCACGCTCGGGACCCGGGGGCTATGGAGAGGTGCAGGAAGAAGGTGAATAGCTTGATGGCAAGCTTTGTGCGGAAAGTAGGGGGTGTAGTGGTACGGCACCTGGAGTTGGAGGAAGGGTTGCCAGGATACTACCGCTCGGATGGTGTTCACCTCTCGGATGTGGGTTTGGACCTGCTCAACTTGGGTTGGCAGGATGGTATAAGGATGGCTCTGTTTCTTCGGGGTGGCGGAGCTCAGACAGCTTAAGGGGTCAAGGTCTGAGCTTGTGGCGGGACGGGGAGCTGAAGGAGAGGAAATAGGCTCCCCTGGATGAACGTGAGGTGGAATAAACAGATTGTGGTCATCGGTGGTTGAGAGGTTTCGAGTCCTGGAGGTGGCTCAGAACCTGGTGGGGCAGGGGTATCCGGGTATACCCCTGCCGTGGTTAATGGTGGTTGGCACTTTGATATAAAGTTGGTGTATGTTATAATTATGTATATATGTGTTATTATATGGGGGTCATTGCCTTTTGTATGGTAGCCGAAGGAACAGGATGCGAGGGGGCGGAGTATGGGGGGTAATGACCCATGTTTACCTGTTAATTTATTATCGATATTATTATTATTATTATTATTATTATTATAATTATTGGTTAATAAAGCTGTGGACAAATTTCCCCATACTACTTAGTGTCTGTGTATTATTGGGTTAGGTTATGGGGGTGGTTTGTCCTGGATTCCGACTGCCCAAATGGCGACTATAGACCTGTCATGTAGCCCCATGTAGCTAGAGCGCAGCTAAGCGGAAAAAGGCCTTGACAGGGGTTAGGAGGCGGGCTTAGGAGGAAGTAAGCGAGGGTTGGAATTATGGGTAAGTGGGATTGGCTATTTAAATGAGCAGCCATTTTAGGTGAGTCATTCTAACTTCCTACCTGGTCGAGTTTGTCCCACCCACCCTCCCTTTGTTTGTTTTGTGTTTATTTAACCCGTTTCTTTCACAGCGGCGGGACGGGGAGCTGAAGGAGAGGAAATAGGCTCCCCTGGATGAACGTGAGGTGGAATAAACAGATTGTGGTCATCGGTGGTTGAGAGGTTTCGAGTCCTGGAGGTGGCTCAGAACCTGGTGGGGCAGGGGTATCCGGGTATACCCCTGCCGTGGTTAATGGTGGTTGGCACTTTGATATAAAGTTGGTGTATGTTATAATTATGTATATATGTGTTATTATATGGGGGTCATTGCCTTTTGTATGGTAGCCGAAGGAACAGGATGCGAGGGGGCGGAGTATGGGGGGCAATGACCCATGTTTACCTGTTAATTTATTATCGATATTATTATTATTATTATTATTATTATTATAATTATTGGTTAATAAAGCTGTGGACAAATTTCCCCATACTACTTAGTGTCTGTGTATTGGGTTAGGTTATGGGGGTGGTTTGTCCTGGATTCCGACTGCCCAAATGGCGACTATAGACCTGTCATGTCCGGGGCTCAGAACTTGTGGTATTTTGGTGACGCTAGTCCCTCTGAGTCCCGATCGGTGATCCAATAAAGAATCTCTTCCTTCCTGAAGAAACCTGTGTCCATCTCTCTGTGCTTCGCTTCCGTCAGTTTCTCCGGTATCATTTGGTGCATTGGCCGGGAAGCTCATCGTTCAACGGTAGCTGAGAGGCAGAGGCGTGAGACGGTCTATCTTTGCCCACGTTCTCTACGGCTGCACCCCTGAACTTCTGCGTGGACCTCCCTTCGTCTCGGCGCCACTGGTCTGTTGTCCAGGAGATCATCGGCCTCTACGTGAGAAGTGCTGGGGTGTCCCCGTCGATGAGTGTGAACTCAGGTTCAGGAACGAGGAGGTAAGACAACTGCTGTTTTAGACGGCAGACCCACTAGGGGTATACCGATTGTGCGGTAGGCCCATAAGGGGTTATTTGTGTATGGAATCTGCCCCCTCTGTCGGAGGGAAGGAGCGAAGGCGCACCGCTCAATCGAACGCTCTTTAGTCAGACCGTTTGATTTGGTTAGTCAGGCGGGGTCCTGTGTAAATAGCCCTAGCCGGACACCGGTGTCTTGTCTAGACTAGCGTTCTAGGGTGTATATTACGTTCGCTAGGTCGGAGGGACCGGGAGACTAAGCGGCGCCTGTGTAAATTCGGTTCGCTAGCTCTCAACCTATCTTGGCTAAGTGGGAAGGCGTGTAAATTTGGAACCCACTAGATTTTTGATAGTAATCGACTAAGAGGCGCCTGTGTAAATTCGGTCCTCTAGCTCACTATATGTGGTGCTTGGGCAGTGTGGCTAACCAAAACGGGTGTATATAGTTTTAGGTAGTCCATCAAGGTACTGGCCAATAGTTTAGTTGGGAATTGTAAATGTGATAAAGATTGTTTAGTAAAGTGTATATCTTGTTAGATAGCGCAAGCTCAGCCGTCTAGCGAGAGTGTTAATAGTGTGTTGCTGTATTATAGTGCACGGTACCATAACCCTGTATATTTACTGACACTGTATATAAGTACTAATCATTGTCGTCCATTGCATGTTTAACACCATAACCACTAATAATTGTATTGTGACCTTAACTTGTGCTTTGACCTATGCTAACCGTACTGTAACCGCTATTTGTAAGAGACGATGTTACTGGGGTGTGTTATAGACGGGTAATTCATATATAGAGAATTATAGCGTGGGTGACTGTATAGTTACGCCAAAGGGCATAATATTGATTATTTAGTGACTGGTGTAACAGCTGTGTGTGTACGGGAATTCCCTGAGTGTTTATTGTGTTATTGTATACGTTTCACTTGGTAACTGTACCACGTGGTGCTGTTGCCAGAGGAAACGGGTGTGACTGTTGAATAGTACGCGTGCATAGTATTCGTTGTCAACGACGTTCCATTGATAAGTATGGGCGCGTCGCAGTCAACGATTCCGGATCCCTTAGGTTGTATGGTGAAGAATTTTAAAAAGGGATTCAAAACTTGTGATTTTGGGGTTAAAATGTCTCCTGTACGTTTGGTCACTTTGTGTACTAGGGAGTGGCCTACTTTGGTTGCGGCATGGCCGCCACGTGGCAGTTTGGATCCAACTCTGGTACAGCGCTTACACGTGGCTGTATCGGGTAGGCCTGAACTTTACGGCCAGTTTCCTTATATTGATTGTTGGAGACAGGCCGTAAATGACTCGCCAAAATGGCTTCAGACATGCCACGAGGAGCAATGTCGCCTCATGGTAGCTAGGACTTGTTTGTCCACTAGGACAGGTGTTAGGCCCATTTTGGTCCGAGATCCCTTTGCCGCCCCCTTACTTTCCGTTAAGAGGAAGTGACGCAAATGCAGGAAGTCCTGCAACCCTTCCCTCATTGCCCTAATCCACTTCCGCTTCCTCCTCCAGTACAGAATCCACCCCCTCTCGTACTAAATCTCCCCTTCCGGAATCAGAACCAACCCCCATTAAATCCGAATATCCTGATTTGGCGCCACTTCAGACTTCCGGTCAAGCTTCTTCTAGCTCGGCTCGAAGTGTTTTATTTACAACCTTTTCCCAAAACCAAGCTCCCACATCCCCATACCCTATTTCTCCCCGACTGGAACCTAGGACTGACGCCCCTCCACGTAGCCCCATACAGACCCGACAACTGACCGGTACCCAACAATTAAAACACTATCAGATGCCTCTTCGTCTGAATCCTGGGTCAGCCTATATCGATGCCGCAGGCCAAATGGCACATGCTGACCCGGTCTTTGTATATGTCCCGTTCACGACAACCGATCTCTTAAATTGGAAGACCCATAATTCCTCGTATACTGAGAAACCACAAGCTATGACTGATCTGTTCACCTCAATAGTACAGACACATAACCCGACATGGGCTGATTGCCAGCAGTTATTAATGACTTTGTTCAACAATGAGGAAAGGACAAGAATTAATCAAGCGGCCATTAAAGCACTAGAGGATAAAGCCCGTACTTTAAACCAAGCCAAAACATCAGCATGGGCCGCAACACATTATCCCAACACCGATCCCGATTGGAATGTAAATGGTGCTGATATGGTTCAACTCAGAGCCTATAGAGACGCTATAATTGCTGGCATGAAAGCCGGAGGAAAGAAAGCCATTAATATGTCGAAGACAGTTGAGGTGATTCAGAAAAGTGATGAAGCGCCCAGTGTCTTTTATGACCGATTATTGGAGGCATACCGCTTGTATACCCCCTTTAATCCGGAAGACGCAGATAATTCCCGAATGGTGAACTCCGCCTTTGTCAGCCAAGCTTACGGAGATATTAAGCGCAAGCTACAGAAGTTCGAAGGGTTTGCAGGTATGTCCATCACCCAACTAATGGAGGTAGCGAATAAGGTATACATGAATAGGGAAACAGAAAGTAAGAAAGAGGAAGAGCGCAAGATGCGTAGAAAGGCAGACATGCTAGCGGTAGCGATCGCAGGCGTAGATAGACGGGGCCCAGATAGAGGCGATAGTAGATGGAGTAGGGAGCCTTTGAGTAGGAATCAGTGCGCGTATTGCAAGGAAGAAGGGCATTGGAGGAACGAATGTCCACAAAGAGAGCAGTACGAGAGAGACCAACCCAGGGCAGGTTACGGAAACTTTAGAGGCAGAGCGAGAGGTAGAGGAGGCCCCGGAGGGAGTAATGGTAATAGAGGGAGTAATGGGAACAGAGGAAGTGTTAGGGAAGATAGGTATATCCCAGCAGCGCAAAGGTCCCGCGATAGAGAAGGCAGGGACTTTGTAGGATTGGCTGACACGGTCATGGAGGACTATTGATACCGACCGGGCTCCATCCCCCTTGGTCGAGCGGAGCCTATGGTCGATGTATCAATAGGGGGAAAAAGGAGTGCGTTCATGATCGACACTGGTGCTGAACATTCAGTGGTGACTAATCTAGTTGCTCCTCCATCTGGAAGGACTATTACTGTAATAGGAGCAACTGGAAGAAGTGCTGAAAAACCGGTTCTTAAAAGTCGACTCTGTACATTGGGAGGCCACGTAGTAAAACATCAATTCCTTTATATGCCTGAATGTCCAGTCCAATTGCTGGGACGTGATATGCTATCAAAATTACAAGCACAGATTACGTTCCTACCAAATGGAACAACATCCTTAAAGTTTAATGGACCTTCAGGTATTATGACATTATCCGTACCAAAGGAAGAAGAGTGGCGACTTTATACAGCGTTGACTAGCCAAAACCCTAGGAGTGATGAGTCATTATTCAACATACCAGGAGTTTGGGCAGAGAACAACCCACCAGGACTGGCCCGCAATATTCCACCTATTAAAATTGAACTAAAACTTGGGGTTTATCCAGTGAGCCTAAGACAATACCACATCCCGCAGAAGGCTAAGAAGAACATCCAATCTTATCTGGATAAGTTCATACGGTATGGTATCCTAAAATTCTGTACTTCCCCCTGGAACACCCCATTGCTGCCTGTTCAAAAGCCCGGTACAGATGAGTATCGACCTGTGCTGGACTTGAGAGCAGTCAATGATGCGGTTGTTAGTATACATCCAGTTGTACCCAATCCATATAACCTGCTTGCTTTAATTCCGGGCGGGGCTACTTACTTTACAGTCTTAGACCTCAAAGACGCCTTCTTTTGCCTCCGAATTGCCGCAGAAAGTCAATGTATTTTCGCTTTCCAATGGGAGAACGCTGTAACGGGCTCAAAACGCCAAATGACCTGGACAAGACTGCCCCAAGGGTTTAAAAATTCACCTACCCTATTTGGTTCAGCTCTAAGTCAAGATCTACTGGATTTCGAGTCCATCCCAGGAGAGTGTGTATTGTTACAGTATGTAGATGACTTGTTGATAGCAGCAGTTACAAAAGAAATCTGTCAGCAAGCAACGCACGATCTACTACACATTCTCTGGAAGGCAGGATACAAGGTGTCTAGAAAGAAGGCTCAGTTGTGTTTGCCAACTGTCAAATATCTGGGATTCCATATCTCTGAAGGTCAAAGAATTATGGGGCCAGAGAGAAAAGAAGCTGTGTGCCAAATACCGATACCCAAGAATAGAAGACAAGTGCGAGAATTCTTGGGGGCAGCAGGCTTCTGTAGGATATGGATTCCCAGCTACGCGATACTGGCAAAACCTCTGTACGCAGCTATCAAAGGTACAGAGCACGACCCCTTCTTGTGGACCCAAGAACAGCAAACGGCATTTGAAGATGTGAAGAAGGCTTTGATGAGTGCCCCAGCATTAGGTCTACCTGATCACACACGACCATTCTACCTGTATGTACATGAGCAAAGAAGAATGGCTGTGGGAGTATTGACACAGTACTTGGGATCATGGCAAAGACCTGTTGCCTACATGTCTAAGCAATTGGATGCAGTGGCCAGCGGACTTCCACCTTGTCTAAGAGCCGTAGCTGCAGCCGCCCTGCTAGTAGCTGAAGCCGATAAACTCACTCTGGGTCAAGAACTTTATGTACGAGTCCCACATGCAGTACAGACGTTGTTGGATTACAAAGGAAATCATTGGTTTAGTAACAGCCGTATGACCAAGTATCAAGCAATGTTGTGTGAAAACCCAAGAGTGCATTTAGAGACTGTAAACACCTTAAATCCAGCTACCCTTTTGCCACAACCTACTGAAAGTCAACATGATTGTTTGGAAGTAATGGATGAAGTATTCTCAAGTAGACCAGATCTTCGTGATTTTCCCATCCAGAACCCCGATGTTCAATATTATACCGACGGCAGTAGTTATGTAAAAGAAGGGATCCGCTATGCAGGATATGCAGTGACAACAATAGACAAGGTGATAGAAGCTCGGCCACTGGCGAAAGGAACATCAGCACAAAAGGCAGAATTGATAGCACTGACACGAGCGTTACAATTGGCTGAAGGTTTAAGAGTGAACATCTACACGGACTCCAAATATGCGTTTTTAACCACTCATGCCCACGGAGCTTTGTATAAAGAAAGAGGACTACTGAATTCAGAAGGCAAAGAAATCAAGTACGCAGCTGAAATCCTACAACTATTGGAAGCAGTGTGGGAGCCGAAAGAAGTCGGTATCATACATTGTCGAGCGCATCTGAGAGGAGATGGTGATGTAACCAAAGGAAATCGGATGGCAGATAGTGCAGCTAAGCGTGCTGCTGAATCAGGAAGACAGGAATATGTGGGGCATATAGCTGCTCTTATACCAACTCCACTGTCCCAATGGACTCCAGTTTATACAGCTCAAGAAGAGGAGTGGTTAAAGACTGAACCAGGAAAGTATTTGGAGAACAAGTGGTATCAGCTAGAAGATGGAAGAATAGTCATACCAGCATCACTAGCGGTAGAAATTGTCCAAAATTATCACAACGGGACACATTCTGGGAGAGACAGCACAGAAGAATCTCTCAGAAAACATTTCTACATACCAAGATTGTCCAACTTGACTCAGTCCATTGTACGAAGATGTGTAACGTGTGCTAAAAATAATGCAAGACAAGGACCAGTAAAGCCACCAGGAGTCCAGTTTATGGGGGGACTCCCCATGTCCGATTTACAAGTTGACTTTACAGTGATGCCTAAATCGGGTGGACATCGTTACCTGCTGGTAATTGTGTGCACCTATTCAGGCTGGGTAGAAGCATGTCCTACTCGTACAGAGAAAGCAGGAGAAGTTGTGAGATTCCTGCTACGAGAAATAATACCCCGATATGGACTACCCTGTTCTATAGGATCGGACAATGGTCCAGCTTTTGTTCATCAGTGCCTACAACAACTGACTCATATGCTTGGTATAAAGTGGAGGCTTCATACGGCATATAGACCCCAGAGTTCTGGTAAGGTAGAGAGAATGAATAGAACTATTAAGAATCAGTTGGCTAAAATGTGTCAGGAAACCCAACTTAAGTGGAACGTTCTCTTACCCATAGCTTTATTGCGAATCCGCAGTACCCCTACCAGAAGGATGGGCCTCTCTCCTTTTGAAATCATGTATGGGCGACCACCTCCCGTACTTGGTAACTTAAGGGGGGACTTGAGTCAGTTGGGAGAAGGAATTACCCGGCAGCAGGTTGTAGAGTTGGGTAAGACTATGGAGGAGGTACAGAAATGGGTACAAGATAGATTACCTGTGAATATTTATCCCCCAGTTCATAGTTATCATCCAGGAGATCAAGTGTGGATTAAAGAGTGGAATAATGTACCGTTAGGGCCCAAGTGGAGAGGTCCTTATGTTGTTCTTTTGTCTACCCCTACAGCGATAAAAGTAGCCGAAGTGACTCCGTGGATACATCACTCCAGGGTTAAACCAGCAGCAGTCGATTCTTGGCAAGTTACAGCAGATCCAGAGAATCCCTGCAAGATCCGGTTAAAACGCACTACTCAGTCGGAGTAACGAGGAACTATTGTGGATTACAAATTTTATTATTTTTGGGATTTGGTGCGTGAGTGAGAAGGCCATAATAAAGCCTGTCCGCCCACCGACGTATAGTTTATAAGCCAGGGAAAGTCTCGAAGGGACTCCTGTGAAGACGAGCAGAACTCCATTCCCTGCAGCCCTTACATCCTGGAAGCTGAGGTGCCTTCGCACGGACGAAGACTGAGGATGACGGCGAAAGATGTGTTGATGATAATGTTTATTTATGTGTATTTTTATATTCAGGAAGGTAGAGGTACCGACACTCCTAGCTGTGAGGTATGCATTAAGACTACATGAACAGGTAACCATATTTCCCAAACCCTAATTTGGCATTCACAATACGAGTGTAAAGGAGATGTATCGAGATGTAGATACCTAAATATAGACTATAGTGTGTGCCATTTAGGAGTAGGAGAACCTAAGTGCTTCAGTCCAGAGTATCAACCCCGTACAATTTGGTTGACTCTCAGGAATGGAGATCCTCAGGGGACCCTAATTAATAAGACAGTATTAGAATCCGTACATTCTTCGGGTGTTCTGCTATTTGATGCGTGTAAGGCGATATCAAGTGGTAGAAAGCCGTGGAATGTATGTGGGGATCTTAGATGGGAGAGGACGTATGGGTCTAATGATAAATATATTTGTCCCAGTAGTAAAAATAAATATGTGAGTCCTAGATGCCCAAATAAAGACTATAACTTTTGCCCATATTGGTCTTGTGTGGGGTGGGCGACTTGGGGACAGACAGTAGACAAAGACATGATAGTGACTAAGTTGCCTACCAGCCCATATTGTAAGTCTATGGAATGCAACCCAGTCCATATACTTATAAATAACCCCGATAAGTTCTTAGACAAATATGGCAATTTATTTGGGTTTCAGATATACGGGACAGGTTTAGATCCTGGGATAGTATTGTTTATAGGGATAGAGACTGATACGGTATCCTCCCAAACTCATCAAGTATACCATTCCTTTTATGAAGAGATGAGTATAGATAATAAGATCCCCCATAATGCTAAAAACCTGTTCATTGACTTAGCTGAAAGTATTGCCGGTAGTCTTAATGTTACCAACTGCTATGTGTGTGGAGGTACTAACATGGGAGACCAATGGCCTTGGGAAGCAAAGGAGGTAATGTCCGGTTCTGAGGCAGTTGACCAACTAATATCTACACAAGCCGATTATCATATGAGTGTTAGAGGTAAATCTGAGTGGAGATTAAAGACCTCCATCATAGGTTATGTTTGCATAGCAAGGAAAGGAATAATGTATAATACTTCTGTAGGAGAATTAACTTGTCTAGGGCAAAAAGCTTATGATGATGATACAAAGAATACAACTTGGTGGTCGGCTTCAAATGTCTCAGAACCATCTAACCCGTTTGCTAGATACGCCAATTTAAAGGATGTGTGGTTTGATTTATCCATCACATCTACCTGGAGAGCCCCAGCAAATTTGTACTGGATCTGTGGTAAGAAAGCCTATTCGGAGTTGCCACAGGACTGGGAAGGGGCATGTGTGTTGGGTATGCTCAAACCATCCTTCTTCTTGTTACCTATTGAAACAGGTGAGACTTTAGGTGTTAAAGTGTATGATGTGAATCATAGGAAGAAAAGGGGACCCATAGAGATAGGCGCCTGGGAAGATGATGAATGGCCTCCCCAGCGTATCATAGATTATTATGGGCCAGCCACGTGGGCAGAAGATGGTACCTTTGGTTATAGAACCCCTATTTATATGCTCAACCGTATTATAAGGTTACAGGCGGAGGTTGAGATTATTACTAACGAAACATCACAAGCGCTCAATCTTCTAGCGAAGCATAATACCAGGATGAGGACAGCAGTCTACCAAAATAGATTAGCCTTGGATTACCTTTTGGCAGTAGAGGGAGGTGTATGTGGGAAGTTTAACCTGAGCAATTGCTGTCTTCAAATAGATGACGAAGGGCAAGCAATAGCTGAGCTTACTAGCCATATGGTTAAACTAGCGCATGTGCCTACTCAGGTATGGAAAGGGTATAATCCAAGTAGTTGGTTTGGTAGCTGGTATGAGTGGTTTGGAGGGCTTAAGGCAGTGGTAGGTGGAGTCCTACTGATTTTAATGTTGTGTCTACTCCTGCCGTGTCTTATACCCTTAGTAGTTAGGTCTGTGCAAAGCCTGATAGAAAATATAGCAGAGAGGAAGGCTGCTGCACAGATAATGGCAATTTATAAGTATAAGGCTCTAGATCAGGGAGAACCAATGCAGGAAGATGAGTGTTGAAGATTCACATCATAAGATAAGTCTGGTTTGGTTCAAGGTAACTTGCGGTGTATGCAAACTAAGGTTAAGTGATGCCTCAAGTAATTGTGAAATATCAAGAGGCATCAAAGGGGGGAATGTGGTGGAATCTCGGTAAAAATAAATTTAGTAGGCCGAGATTACCACGTGGCATGTGTACGTGCATATGCTGACGTATCGATCAGTTGGTTGCACGAGGCAAGATACGATCAGTAGTGTACGGAGCATGTGCAAGAATACAGGATGTAGTATTCCCCTCCTCCATTGTGCTGGACAAGCCATGCGGTCAAGCAGGAAGTTAATTCTTATTTGTATTGATTGGTCAAGAGAATGTGCGGGTGGAGCTTAATATGGGAGGAGTTATGTGCCTATATAAGGAGCCTGCACTATTGTCCGGGGCTCAGAACTTGTGGTATTTTGGTGACGCTAGTCCCTCTGAGTCCCGATCGGTGATCCAATAAAGAATCTCTTCCTTCCTGAAGAAACCTGTGTCCATCTCTCTGTGCTTCGCTTCCGTCAGTTTCTCCGGTATCAGTATCTCATAAACACTGCTTACACTGTGACCGTATCTGCTATAGACTGCTTACACTGTGAACGTATCTCAGAAACACGGCTTACACTGTGACCGTATCTCCTATACACTGCTTATACTGTGACCCTATCGCCTATACACTGCTTACACTGTGACCGTATCACCTATACACTGCTTACACTGTGACCGTATCTCCTATGCACTACTTATACTGTGACCGTATCTCCTAAACACTGCTTACACTGTGAACGTATCTCATAAACACTGCTTACACTGTGACCGTATCCCATAAACACTGCTTACACTGTGACCATATCTCCTATACACTGCTTATACTGTGACCGTATCTCTTATACACTGCTTATACTGTGACCGTATCTCCTGTACACTGCTTATACTGTGACTGTATCTCCTAAACACTGCTTACACTGTGAATGTTATTTTTTCAAGTTAGTTTTAGTGTTTGCGGTTTTATTGATTTGTTAACCACTGTCCTCAATCTTCTGTTCTGTGTTTTCTTACATTTGTGGGAAGAACAAGGTGATCCTCTCCATTTTACACTCCTTTACTGATGGTTCCAGTGCCAGAGACAAACCCACCACCATTAACCTCGACCTGCTCAAACAGAAGAGATTACCTTGTTCTATAGAAAACTTCCATATGGCTGCTTCGGAACGCATGCTGCAGACATGATGTAACCTTCATTTTCCAGTGGACCGTCCAGGGAAAGAGACCATTATATTATTAAGATACTGCCTTCCTAATGCCATACAGCCTTTCTTTACATGTGATTGAACTTTCTCCTTCTTGGATACCACAGTGTGACTTTTCTTAACCAGTTTCCAAATTTGACTTTTATATGTTTTCCACTATACATATAAAGTGTAAACTGCATTTTAACTTTGAAGAAATAAAGTATTTTGCTGACACCTTAACATGCAATTTGTGTTACTTAGCTACAAATAATTGCTGCGTCCCATTGTAGGTTTCTCAGAAACTGCAATATTTAAAGGGAAACTCCAGTGCCAGGAAAACGATCCGTTTTCCTGGCACTGGAGGGTCCCTCTCCCTCCCACCCACCAATCCCCAGGTACTGAAGGGGTGAAAACCCCTTCAGTCACTTACCTCAGGCAGCGACATGTCCCACGTCGCTGCCTGCTCCTCCCCCGTCGCTCCACCTTCTTCCTCCGTCGGGCGAGACTGATCCCGCCCACCGGCCGAGGAGAACTAATGCGCATGCGCGGCAATGCTGCGCATGCGCATTGGCGCACCCCATAGGAAAGCATTGAAAATGAATTTCAATGCTTCCCTATGGGGAATAGAGCGACGCTGGAGGTCCTCACACAGGAAGTGATGCAGGAAGTGATGCAGGATGCAGGAAGTGACCTCTAGTGGCTGTCTAGTAGACAGCCACTAGAGGTGGAATTAACCCTGCAAGGTAATTATTGCAATAAAAAACTGCAATAATTACACTTGCAGGGTTAAGGGTAGTGGGAGTTGGCACCCAGACCACTCCAATAAGCAGAAGTGATCTGGGTGCCTGGAGTGTCCCTTTAACATTGCAGGGTTAAGGGGACATTGGCACTGCACCCAAACCATTTAACCCCTTAAGGACACATGACATGTGTGACATGTCATGATTCCCTTTTATTCCAGAGGTTTGGTCCTTAAGGGGTTAAACGAGATGACGTGGGCTTTTAAAGAGCAATTTCTTACTATGCTTATTGCTATCTTTTATAAGCAAAACTATGCATAGGCACAGTGACAAGAGGACCTATATGCACCATAAATTATCAAATGTTGTTACAAAGCCATATTTCCTAATAGTCCTGGATTGTTTGGTAGAGTCCCAGTTTGGGTTTTCTCTCCACTGTCCCACAATAATTAACAGGTTAATGTTATAACAGACAAATTACTGTAGATTTAAAAATTAAGAATGAAAAGAAATAGGAGTGGCCAATCGATAATGCGGACAGAGCAGGGGGTAACCCTAATAGTAAATTGGAACAAAAAAGAGAGAAATCTGTCCTATAGGATATAGATCGCAGTGTATGCGATAGGTAATGAACAGTTAAAATACCCTTTAATAGAATGGGGTAAATATAGTGAAAACTAATATAACGAAAAAGGTAAAGAGAAGAGTGCAGAGACACACACGGAGAGGAAAAATTAGTGTGTCAAAAAACAACTAAATAATATATGTAACTACTATAGGTGCCCAAATGTCATAAAACTAGGCAAGTACTGTAAGTGCCGCAATTGATCTATATGCTGGTAATTAGTACCACAACGGTAACTATGATCGGTATGGTAACAAGTGACCCAACAGTAGATGAGGCAGATAACAGTAAGGGATATCAAATATCACGGGGTAACGGTAGTAGTATACGTATAGTTATTAAGATAAAACAGTACCGATGTCCTACATAGAGTCAGTACGTCCCCAAAGATATCTCAATTGGAGAGTAGGAAAGCCATGTATTGGCATGGAGAGTACCACCGACCAATCTTTAGCTCAAACCACCGGTCCCTAAATGGAACTATTTACTAGGGTATACAATCCTAGTGGGCAGTGTGAGAGAAGAGAGTAGCCGGGTATCGGTTTAGTGGAGGGGGTGAGCCGTATACCGACTAGAAAAATGTCGGATTACAGTGTGCCTCCCTCCGGGTTAAGCATACATACCCATAAAAAATTATGGTCAATGAAGGAAAGGGTCGAGGTTATTACCCATGGTTGCCGATGTTAGGCGAACTGTATGGGTAGATGAATTTTAATATCACCGGTTAGTCGTGTTTCTTAGACTAACTTGTTTTGACCTGTGGTTGCCAGTGTCGGACAAACCAAGGTGGTGACCCGATAGTAAAATCGAGACAAGAGGTATCCTTACTCGACTACCTTACTATAGTTGGCTATCATTGTTGGTGTTTAGATATACAGTAGACGCTACCAAGTAGCCCCCCATTAAGTGTATAAATGTCTGTATGATAAGCAGAAAGTTTAAATACAGGGAGGGTAGAATGGTGCCTTCGTGGGTACCAGGTATAGTAAAGTGGTAGGAGACAAGGAAGAGGGAAGGGTATGTAATAAATGTTTGCCCTAATAGTTCCTTTTCAAAGGTACAATTAATTTTGTTGTAATAGAGTAGTACCCTGGTCGATACTAAAGGTTACTGTTCGTCCGGAGCTTAATTAGGCATCCCGTATGTGTGAGGTAGTAAACCGGGATGCTGGATGATAATAACAAGTATCGCTCGAGTGCAAGGTTTTGGTCAACCAAGAGATTTTCGTAATAATGTCCGAGGAGTCAAGGTAACCTTGAGGTGGACGGGTTAGTGTCAAACCCGAGACCGATAATAGGTGCCACACTTCAGCCCATTAATTTTGTTGTAATAGAGTAGTACCCTGGTCGATACTAAAGGTTACTGTTCGTCCGGAGCTTAATTAGGCATCCCGTATGTGTGAGGTAGTAAACCGGGATGCTGGATGATAATAACAAGTATCGCTCGAGTGCAAGGTCTTGGTCAACCAAGAGATTTTCGTAATAATGTCCGAGGAGTCAAGGTAACCTTGAGGTGGACGGGTTAGTGTCAAACCCGAGACCGATAATAGGTGCCACACTTCAGCCCGACGCGCGTTTCGCCTGTGTAAAGAGGCTCATCAGGGGGAGAAGTCTTCCCTGATTCGTCAGGTTTAAAAAGCCCGCTCACAAATCTGATTGGTTGCTGCAGATAAGAGAGGGAGGGGCCAAAATACGGTGGTCCATGGAGCACAAACTAGTGCTAATTGCGAAATTCGCAATGGGAGTCTGTACGGTAAACGTCTCCGGTAGATAAGTCATGATCAACGTTATCCTTAGGGGAGGTGTGCAAATTGGTCAAAATTACGCTGAGTCCATGGGGGATAGTACAAATGCCCAATATGTCAACGCAAAAGAAGAGAGTATGACGAAAAGGAAAATAACATAAATTAAAATAAGTTTAAACAGTCAATACCAATAACTGATAGAATGCCCAAAAGGGCTTATTGCCGTAAGTCCATGATGGTGAGGCTTAGTGATCGTACAATTAAGTGACGATCCTGATACGGTCTTGACGATTATAGGTTACTAGGGGATTAGATATTAGACCGGCAGTTTGGTTGGTATTGTGACATAAGCTGGTAGGACCATGTCAATTGTCAACTATAATTCGTGTGACACATGATATAGTCTAGTAGTCAGACCCAGAGGTGATGACACGAGACAGACTCTGCTGGTCTTGACCCGTTAATGGATCGTCAGAAGTCTGCACTCAGTGCGGCTGGAATCTAGGAATAGAGTGAAAAAGATACTACAATATGTCGATAGGTGAATACAACAGTTTACAGAAAGAGTCCCGATGGTCTAGTATCCAATCGGGAGTGGATGCAGATGGGAGAGGGCACAAGGGTAGGTAAGTTATCCCTAGTGGTGCCCTCCAATTGCCTAAGTTAGTGGATTGTTGTAGAAGTAGGTCCCCAAGGTGGAGCCATAGTCCCATGGAAACACCACCTTAGTGTATGAATGGGGTGTAGTTGAACTCCTCATTCAAGCCGAGAGGGGATAATGTCTTGAAAGAAAAAATCCACTGAGACTCTTTGCGCAACAACGCCTTATTGAAATCGCCCTTTCTAGGGTTAGGGAGCAGTTTCTCTATTGCTTGGAATTTGAGATTATCAGGTTTGCCATCATGAAAGTTTTGAATGTGCCGAGCCACCGGGGTTGGAGTTACCCTGTTGTTAATGGATGTTACATGCTGTAATATTCTCCGCCTAAATTGTTGGAAAGTTTTCCCAATGTACTGCGTGCCGCAGCTACAGGTAATTAAGTATATAATTCTGGTAGTACTGCAGTTTACCAGGGCGTTGGTCTCCACAGTGTAGTTGGTCTGGGTGGAGGTGGTAGACTTGGAGGGTAGAATGTACTGGCAGGCCTTGCAATGTCCGCATCTATATGTTCCTTTAGTCTCTGAGAGCCAGTTTGTGGTTGGCAGAGGGGATGCTAGATGACTCCGGACAAGTTGATCTTGCAGGTTGCAAGGCCGGCGTGCTGTAATTGAGGGATACTTTGGTAACAATTTGGAGAGTACAGGGTTATGGAGAAGTATTGGCCAGTTGGTTTGGAGAATTTTGGACATCGGTCCCCAACCTTGATCGTAGGTAGCGATACACCGTGGGGCCTTGGATTCTTGTCTCCGTATCGTAGGTAATAGGGTTGATGCTCTGTCCAACAAGCAAACCCGATGGAAGGCCTTTTTCAGAACCCGATTGGGATAGCCTAGTTCCTTAAAACGAGATCTTAGAATTTGACATTCTTTATGAAACGTGTGGTCTACTGAGCAGTTCCTTCTGGCCCGCAGGTACTGGCCATATGGGATCGAGGCTTTCAATTTAAACGGGTGGTGGCTGTCCCAGTGAAGAAGGCTATTTGTGGAGGTGGCCTTCCTGAATAGTTCTGTTTCAATAGTACCATCCATAAGCAACAGGATCTTTAGGTCCAAGAAGACCAGCTCATTTTCGTCTATGACATAGGTTAGCTTTAGGTTGATGTCATTTGCGTTAAGGTCCTTGACAAATTCCTGAAACATGGGGACGGATCCTGCCCACATGATTAGGAGGTCATCTATATACCTATGCCAACTTAAAACAAATTCACTGAAGTGGTCAAAACGGGGTGTGGAGACAATACACTGCTCCCACCATCCCAGAAATAAGTTGGCATAGGTAGGTGCGCAAGCCGTCCCCATGGCAGTCCCAGAGATCTGTAGGTAGTGTTGGCCATTAAAGACAAAGTAATTGTGAGTTAATATGAATTCAAGTAGAGTTAGAATAAACTCCGTCTGCAGGTTGCTGTAGGCAGTGTTCTCCAAGAAGAACCTGCAAGCCCTGAGGCCTTTGTCATGAGGGATGTTGGTATATAAAGCAACAACATCGAGACTGGCTAGCTGGGTATACGGTGGGACTGTCAAGTTCTGTAGCATCAGCAGGGTGGATTTCGTATCCTGTAAGAAGGATGGTAGTTTTAACACCATGGGGTGAAGAATGCTCTCGATGAATTTACTGGGAGATTCTGTTAGGCAGTTATTACCCGACACAATGGGCCTGCCAGGAGGGGGATGCAAGCCCTTGTGTACCTTTGGTAAACAATAGAAGGTTGCTATGGTGGGATTTTTGTGTGGTAGGAGAAACCGGAATTCATCTTTGTTAATGATGGAACTGTTCAGGGCCTCATTAAGGAGTTTCTCTAACTCATCCGCGAACATCTTAGTTGGGTCTGAGGGGAGAGCCTTATAATATAGTTGGTCGGAAAGGTGTGACATGCACATCTCAATATAGTCGGGACGGTTCATCAGTACAGTGTTTCCACCTTTGTCAGCTGGTTTGATAATGATTTCTGTCTGTTTTTGGAGATCTTTAAGGGCCTGCCGTTCCATAAAGCTGAGGTTACTAGTACCGAAATTGTGGGTCGGAGCGGATTCAAGCTCTTTCAGTGACATCTGGACGAAAAGGTCTACATGTGGTGAGTCGGCAAAGTTTGGTGTGAAATAACTTGCAGATTTGAAACTCGTGAGGGGTCTTGAGAGATCACTTTCGACCAGGAGGGTGTCCAATGTTCTGGATAATTCGTAGTCCTCTACTGAGAGACCCATCTCGTTAGCCATCACTTGATCCTTTTTGGCGTGAAAGATGTTCAGGGCTAGTTTCCGTCCAAACAGATTAAGGTCCTTAGACCAGGTAAACTTATTGCAGGTAGGTGTGGGTACAAAGGATAGTCCCCGATTCAATAGGGATAGGTGGTGTTTGTTTAATGGAAAGTCTGATAAGTTAATGATTTTATTAGAGGCTATTGTCTCTGGGTACGGTTCTGGTTCTTGTATCCCCAGCGATCCCTGTCTCTCAGGCGTCCCCGTTGCTGTCGCGGTTGATCCTGTTCTAAAAAAGAGTTTGAGGAGGGATTGGTAGAAGTCTGAGAGTTTGCAATATCAGTGGATACTGGGATATCCAGAAACGAAACTATCTTATCAGGGCTTTTAAGTATGCTTTTGTTACTGGTATTTGAAGAGGACCTAGGTTCCCTTGAGCGGTCACTGTTGCGGTTAAACGGTGATCTTCGTCTCCTTTGTGGAGGTTGATCCTGGTCGGACCAATCCGTCTCGCCTGAGGAGGAACCCTGATAGTTATTGCGCCTTCTAGAGTATTTGGTAGAAGGCCTGAAGATTGTGCCGTTTTTGAAATCCTTGAAGTCCCGCTGAAATTTATTGTGTTTTTTGATTTTAAGATGGTGTCTGAAATTATTGATGTTCTGTTGTAATTTATTTTCCATTGGTATGAAAAGAGCGTCAGTATTGTAGTTTTTTATTCCAACAATGTCATTTTTTAGTTTGGAGTTGATTATTTCAAAATTTGTAGATTCCAGTCTAACCAGAAAATCCATTAGTCTGGCCGAGCAGTCAAGCAGGATAGAGTTCCATTCGCTTAACTGCTCGTCCGTCTGGATTTTATCTGGCAGTAATATCTCTGGGCGAAGTCCTCTGGGAACCAATTTCTGTTCCAAATATTGCTTCAGACTGGTTAATTCCCAGAGGCTTCGAATTTGGTCCTGATATGTTTTTTGAATGTTAAAAAAGGCGGTATTAATGTCATCAGTGATTGCAGCATTAAGGTTAAGTGGATTCGTAGAAAAAACGTTAGTTATTTCGTCATGGCCTAGGTTATGGTCGCCTAGACGGTCCAGAAGGTCAGTCATTAGAAGATTTGTATTCGGGTGTTGCCGTACAGAGCTTAATATTCAATAACTGTTCTTGTGTTAGTATGGTAACCCAATCTAGTTTTAAAGAGGCCAATTGGTATTAAAACCTTGAAAAAAATGAATCCCCTAGTAACCTATAATCGTCAAGACCGTATCAGGATCGTCACTTAATTGTACGATCACTAAGCCTCACCATCATGGACTTACGGCAATAAGCCCTTTTGGGCATTCTATCAGTTATTGGTATTGACTGTTTAAACTTATTTTAATTTGTTATTTTCCTTTTCGTCATACTCTCTTCTTTTGCGTTGACATATTGGGCATTTGTACTATCCCCCATGGACTCAGCGTAATTTTGACCAATTTGCACACCTCCCCTAAGGATAACGTTGATCATGACTTATCTACCGGAGACGTTTACCGTACAGACTCCCATTGCGAATTTCGCAATTAGCACTAGTTTGTGCTCCATGGACCACCGTATTTTGGCCCCTCCCTCTCTTATCTGCAGCAACCAATCAGATTTGTGAGCGGGCTTTTTAAACCTGACGAATCAGGGAAGACTTCTCCCCCTGATGAGCCTCTTTACACAGGCGAAACGCGCGTCAGGCTGAAGTGTGGCACCTATTATCGGTCTCGGATTTGACACTAACCCGTCCACCTCAAGGTTACCTTGACTCCTCAGACATTATTACGAAAATCTCTTGGTTGACCAAAACCTTGCACTCGAGCGATACTTGTTATTATCATCCAGCATCCCGGTTTACTACCTCACACATACGGGATGCCTAATTAAGCTCCGGACGAACAGTAACCTTTAGTATCGACCAGGGTACTACTCTATTACAACAAAATTAATGGGCTGAAGTGTGGCACCTATTATCGGTCTCGGGTTTGACACTAACCCGTCCACCTCAAGGTTACCTTGACTCCTCGGACATTATTACGAAAATCTCTTGGTTGACCAAAACCTTGCACTCGAGCGATACTTGTTATTATCATCCAGCATCCCGGTTTACTACCTCACACATACGGGATGCCTAATTAAGCTCCGGACGAACAGTAACCTTTAGTATCGACCAGGGTACTACTCTATTACAACAAAATTAATGGGCTGAAGTGTGGCACCTATTATCGGTCTCGGGTTTGACACTAACCCGTCCACCTCAAGGTTACCTTGACTCCTTGGACATTATTACGAAAATCTCTTGGTTGACCAAAACCTTGCACTCGAGCGATACTTGTTATTATCATCCAGCATCCCGGTTTACTACCTCACACATACGGGATGCCTAATTAAGCTCCGGACGAACAGTAACCTTTAGTATCGACCAGGGTACTACTCTATTACAACAAAATTAATTGTACCTTTGAAAAGGAACTATTAGGGCAAACATTTATTACATACCCTTCCCTCTTCCTTGTCTCCTACCACTTTACTATACCTGGTACCCACGAAGGCACCATTCTACCCTCCCTGTATTTAAACTTTCTGCTTATCATACAGACATTTATACACTTAATGGGGGGCTACTTGGTAGCGTCTACACCAACAATGATAGCCAACTATAGTAAGGTAGTCGAGTAAGGATACCTCTTGTCTCGATTTTACTATCGGGTCACCACCTTGGTTTGTCCGACACTGGCAACCACAGGTCAAAACAAGTTAGTCTAAGAAACACGACTAACCGGTGATATTAAAATTCATCTACCCATACAGTTCGCCTAACATCGGCAACCATGGGTAATAACCTCGACCCTTTCCTTCATTGACCATAATTTTTTATGGGTATGTATGCTTAACCCGGAGGGAGGCACACTGTAATCCGACATTTTTCTAGTCGGTATACGGCTCACCCCCTCCACTAAACCGATACCCGGCTACTCTCTTCTCTCACACTGCCCACTAGGATTGTATACCCTAGTAAATAGTTCCATTTAGGGACCGGTGGTTTGAGCTAAAGATTGGTCGGTGGTACTCTCCATGCCAATACATGGCTTTCCTACTCTCCAATTGAGATATCTTTGGGGACGTACTGACTCTATGTAGGACATCGGTACTGTTTTATCTTAATAACTATACGTATACTACTACCGTTACCCCGTGATATTTGATATCCCTTACTGTTATCTGCCTCATCTACTGTTGGGTCACTTGTTACCATACCGATCATAGTTACCGTTGTGGTACTAATTACCAGCATATAGATCAATTGCGGCACTTACAGTACTTGCCTAGTTTTATGACATCTGGGCACCTATAGTAGTTACATATATTATTTAGTTGTTTTTTGACACACTAATTTTTCCTCTCCGTGTGTGTCTCTGCACTCTTCTCTTTACCTTTTTCGTTATATTAGTTTTCACTATATTTACCCCATTCTATTAAAGGGTATTTTAACTGTTCATTACCTATCGCATACACTGCGATCTATATCCTATAGGACAGATTTCTCTCTTTTTTGTTCCAATTTACTATTAGGGTTACCCCCTGCTCTGTCCGCATTATCGATTGGCCACTCCTATTTCTTTTCATTCATTTTTTTTCAAGGTTTTAATACCAATTGGCCTCTTTAAAACTAGATTGGGTTACCATACTAACACAAGAACAGTTATTGAATATTAAGCTCTGTACGGCAACACCCGAATACAAATCTTCTAATGACTGACCTTCTGGACCGTCTAGGCGACCATAACCTAGGCCATGACGAAATAACTAACGTTTTTTCTACGAATCCACTTAACCTTAATGCTGCAATCACTGATGACATTAATACCGCCTTTTTTAACATTCAAAAAACATATCAGGACCAAACTCGAAGCCTCTGGGAATTAACCAGTCTGAAGCAATATATGGAACAGAAATTGGTTCCCAGAGGACTTCGCCCAGAGATATTACTGCCAGATAAAATCCAGACGGACGAGCAGTTAAGCGAATGGAACTCTATCCTGCTTGACTGCTCGGCCAGACTAATGGATTTTCTGGTTAGACTGGAATCTACAAATTTTGAAATAATCAACTCCAAACTAAAAAATGACATTGTTGGAATAAAAAACTACAATACTGACGCTCTTTTCATACCAATGGAAAATAAATTACAACAGAACATCAATAATTTCAGACACCATCTTAAAATCAAAAAACACAATAAATTTCAGCGGGACTTCAAGGATTTCAAAAACGGCACAATCTTCAGGCCTTCTACCAAATACTCTAGAAGGCGCAATAACTATCAGGGTTCCTCCTCAGGCGAGACGGATTGGTCCGACCAGGATCAACCTCCACAAAGGAGACGAAGATCACCGTTTAACCGCAACAGTGACCGCTCAAGGGAACCTAGGTCCTCTTCAAATACCAGTAACAAAAGCATACTTAAAAGCCCTGATAAGATAGTTTCGTTTCTGGATATCCCAGTATCCACTGATATTGCAAACTCTCAGACTTCTACCAATCCCTCCTCAAACTCTTTTTTAGAACAGGATCAACCGCGACAGCAACGGGGACGCCTGAGAGACAGGGATCGCTGGGGATACAAGAACCAGAACCGTACCCAGAGACAATAGCCTCTAATAAAATCATTAACTTATCAGACTTTCCATTAAACAAACACCACCTATCCCTATTGAATCGGGGACTATCCTTTGTACCCACACCTACCTGCAATAAGTTTACCTGGTCTAAGGACCTTAATCTGTTTGGACGGAAACTAGCCCTGAACATCTTTCACGCCAAAAAGGATCAAGTGATGGCTAACGAGATGGGTCTCTCAGTAGAGGACTACGAATTATCCAGAACATTGGACACCCTCCTGGTCGAAAGTGATCTCTCAAGACCCCTCACGAGTTTCAAATCTGCAAGTTATTTCACACCAAACTTTGCCGACTCACCACATGTAGACCTTTTCGTCCAGATGTCACTGAAAGAGCTTGAATCCGCTCCGACCCACAATTTCGGTACTAGTAACCTCAGCTTTATGGAACGGCAGGCCCTTAAAGATCTCCAAAAACAGACAGAAATCATTATCAAACCAGCTGACAAAGGTGGAAACACTGTACTGATGAACCGTCCCGACTATATTGAGATGTGCATGTCACACCTTTCCGACCAACTATATTATAAGGCTCTCCCCTCAGACCCAACTAAGATGTTCGCGGATGAGTTAGAGAAACTCCTTAATGAGGCCCTGAACAGTTCCATCATTAACAAAGATGAATTCCGGTTTCTCCTACCACACAAAAATCCCACCATAGCAACCTTCTATTGTTTACCAAAGGTACACAAGGGCTTGCATCCCCCTCCTGGCAGGCCCATTGTGTCGGGTAATAACTGCCTAACAGAATCTCCCAGTAAATTCATCGAGAGCATTCTTCACCCCATGGTGTTAAAACTACCATCCTTCTTACAGGATACGAAATCCACCCTGCTGATGCTACAGAACTTGACAGTCCCACCGTATACCCAGCTAGCCAGTCTCGATGTTGTTGCTTTATATACCAACATCCCTCATGACAAAGGCCTCAGGGCTTGCAGGTTCTTCTTGGAGAACACTGCCTACAGCAACCTTCCGACGGAGTTTATTCTAACTCTACTTGAATTCATATTAACTCACAATTACTTTGTCTTTAATGGCCAACACTACCTACAGATCTCTGGGACTGCCATGGGGACGGCTTGCGCACCTACCTATGCCAACTTATTTCTGGGATGGTGGGAGCAGTGTATTGTCTCCACACCCCGTTTTGACCACTTCAGTGAATTTGTTTTAAGTTGGCATAGGTATATAGATGACCTCCTAATCATGTGGGCAGGATCCGTCCCCATGTTTCAGGAATTTGTCAAGGACCTTAACGCAAATGACATCAACCTAAAGCTAACCTATGTCATAGACGAAAATGAGCTGGTCTTCTTGGACCTAAAGATCCTGTTGCTTATGGATGGTACTATTGAAACAGAACTATTCAGGAAGGCCACCTCCACAAATAGCCTTCTTCACTGGGACAGCCACCACCCGTTTAAATTGAAAGCCTCGATCCCATACGGCCAGTACCTGCGGGCCAGAAGGAACTGCTCAGTAGACCACACGTTTCATAAAGAATGTCAAATTCTAAGATCTCGTTTTAAGGAACTAGGCTATCCCAATCGGGTTCTGAAAAAGGCCTTCCATCGGGTTTGCTTGTTGGACAGAGCATCAACCCTATTACCTACGATACGGAGACAAGAATCCAAGGCCCCACGGTGTATCGCTACCTACGATCAAGGTTGGGGACCGATGTCCAAAATTCTCCAAACCAACTGGCCAATACTTCTCCATAACCCTGTACTCTCCAAATTGTTACCAAAGTATCCCTCAATTACAGCACGCCGGCCTTGCAACCTGCAAGATCAACTTGTCCGGAGTCATCTAGCATCCTCTCTGCCAACCACAAACTGGCTCTCAGAGACTAAAGGAACATATAGATGCGGACATTGCAAGGCCTGCCAGTACATTCTACCCTCCAAGTCTACCACCTCCACCCAGACCAACTACACTGTGGAGACCAACGCCCTGGTAAACTGCAGTACTACCAGAATTATATACTTAATTACCTGTAGCTGCGGCACGCAGTACATTGGGAAAACTTTCCAACAATTTAGGCGGAGAATATTACAGCATGTAACATCCATTAACAACAGGGTAACTCCAACCCCGGTGGCTCGGCACATTCAAAACTTTCATGATGGCAAACCTGATAATCTCAAATTCCAAGCAATAGAGAAACTGCTCCCTAACCCTAGAAAGGGCGATTTCAATAAGGCGTTGTTGCGCAAAGAGTCTCAGTGGATTTTTTCTTTCAAGACATTATCCCCTCTCGGCTTGAATGAGGAGTTCAACTACACCCCATTCATACACTAAGGTGGTGTTTCCATGGGACTATGGCTCCGCCTTGGGGACCTACTTCTACAACAATCCACTAACTTAGGCAATTGGAGGGCACCACTAGGGATAACTTACCTACCCTTGTGCCCTCTCCCATCTGCATCCACTCCCGATTGGATACTAGACCATCGGGACTCTTTCTGTAAACTGTTGTATTCACCTATCGACATATTGTAGTATCTTTTTCACTCTATTCCTAGATTCCAGCCACACTGAGTGCAGACTTCTGACGATCCATTAACGGGTCAAGACCAGCAGAGTCTGTCTCGTGTCATCACCTCTGGGTCTGACTACTAGACTATATCATGTGTCACACGAATTATAGTTGACAATTGACATGGTCCTACCAGCTTATGTCACAATACCAACCAAACTGCCGGTCTAATATCTAATCCCCTAGTAACCTATAATCGTCAAGACCGTATCAGGATCGTCACTTAATTGTACGATCACTAAGCCTCACCATCATGGACTTACGGCAATAAGCCCTTTTGGGCATTCTATCAGTTATTGGTATTGACTGTTTAAACTTATTTTAATTTATGTTATTTTCCTTTTCGTCATACTCTCTTCTTTTGCGTTGACATATTGGGCATTTGTACTATCCCCCATGGACTCAGCGTAATTTTGACCAATTTGCACACCTCCCCTAAGGATAACGTTGATCATGACTTATCTACCGGAGACGTTTACCGTACAGACTCCCATTGCGAATTTCGCAATTAGCACTAGTTTGTGCTCCATGGACCACCGTATTTTGGCCCCTCCCTCTCTTATCTGCAGCAACCAATCAGATTTGTGAGCGGGCTTTTTAAACCTGATGAATCAGGGAAGACTTCTCCCCCTGATGAGCCTCTTTACACAGGCGAAACGCGCGTCGGGCTGAAGTGTGGCACCTATTATCGGTCTCGGGTTTGACACTAACCCGTCCACCTCAAGGTTACCTTGACTCCTCGGACATTATTACGAAAATCTCTTGGTTGACCAAAACCTTGCACTCGAGCGATACTTGTTATTATCATCCAGCATCCCGGTTTACTACCTCACACATACGGGATGCCTAATTAAGCTCCGGACGAACAGTAACCTTTAGTATCGACCAGGGTACTACTCTATTACAACAAAATTAATGGGCTGAAGTGTGGCACCTATTATCGGTCTCGGGTTTGACACTAACCCGTCCACCTCAAGGTTACCTTGACTCCTCGGACATTATTACGAAAATCTCTTGGTTGACCAAAACCTTGCACTCGAGCGATACTTGTTATTATCATCCAGCATCCCGGTTTACTACCTCACACATACGGGATGCCTAATTAAGCTCCGGACGAACAGTAACCTTTAGTATCGACCAGGGTACTACTCTATTACAACAAAATTAATTGTACCTTTGAAAAGGAACTATTAGGGCAAACATTTATTACATACCCTTCCCTCTTCCTTGTCTCCTACCACTTTACTATACCTGGTACCCACGAAGGCACCATTCTACCCTCCCTGTATTTAAACTTTCTGCTTATCATACAGACATTTATACACTTAATGGGGGGCTACTTGGTAGCGTCTACACCAACAATGATAGCCAACTATAGTAAGGTAGTCGAGTAAGGATACCTCTTGTCTCGATTTTACTATCGGGTCACCACCTTGGTTTGTCCGACACTGGCAACCACAGGTCAAAACAAGTTAGTCTAAGAAACACGACTAACCGGTGATATTAAAATTCATCTACCCATACAGTTCGCCTAACATCGGCAACCATGGGTAATAACCTCGACCCTTTCCTTCATTGACCATAATTTTTTATGGGTATGTATGCTTAACCCGGAGGGAGGCACACTGTAATCCGACATTTTTCTAGTCGGTATACGGCTCACCCCCTCCACTAAACCGATACCCGGCTACTCTCTTCTCTCACACTGCCCACTAGGATTGTATACCCTAGTAAATAGTTCCATTTAGGGACCGGTGGTTTGAGCTAAAGATTGGTCGGTGGTACTCTCCATGCCAATACATGGCTTTCCTACTCTCCAATTGAGATATCTTTGGGGACGTACTGACTCTATGTAGGACATCGGTACTGTTTTATCTTAATAACTATACGTATACTACTACCGTTACCCCGTGATATTTGATATCCCCTACTGTTATCTGCCTCATCTACTGTTGGGTCACTTGTTACCATACCGATCATAGTTACCGTTGTGGTACTAATTACCAGCATATAGATCAATTGCGGCACTTACAGTACTTGCCTAGTTTTATGACATTTGGGCACCTATAGTAGTTACATATATTATTTAGTTGTTTTTTGACACACTAATTTTTCCTCTCCGTGTGTGTCTCTGCACTCTTCTCTTTACCTTTTTCGTTATATTAGTTTTCACTATATTTACCCAATTCTATTAAAGGGTATTTTAACTGTTCATTACCTATCGCATACACTGCGATCTATATCCTATAGGACAGATTTCTCTCTTTTTTGTTCCAATTTAAAAATTAAGAGTTTTAATCTTTCTAAAAGTGGCAATATAAAAAAGTCAAACAATATTTAATTTCTAATTTAACAAAATTGAAAAAGTATGTTGTCCATTATTTACATAATAATTGCACATGTGGCTTAATATCAGATATTGTTATTGTCACCCCCCTCTTACTCTGTCATCCCCCTGTCACCCCCTCTCACCCTGTCAGCCCCCCACACCCTGTCACCCCTCCCTTACTGTCACCTCACCTCATCACCCCTTGTCACCCCCCTCTTACGGTCAACCACACCAACACCCCCTCACTCTGTCACCCTCCTCACACTATGTCACCCACCCTTACTCTGTCACCCATACTCTCACATTACGTCACCCCCCGCTTACTCTGTCATTCCCCCATCACCCTCCCCCTCACACTATGTCACCCTCCCCACATGGCCACCATTCCCCGTACACACGAGCACCACTCTCCACACTCTGGCACCTCCCTCCATACACACTGTCAACCCTCAACACGCTGGCACCCTCCTGCTCTTTTACACTCACCCTGCCACAGTTACCCCTTTACTCACCCTGTCACCCCCCAAAGGCAATCATCATACACTCCGTCATAAAACATAGCTTCGCCATAAACTCAGTGCCAAAGGCCAGTCAGTACACAAACATACACATGCTCAGAGATACATACATACAGATACAAGGATACTCACTGTCAGACACACACTCAGGTAGACAATGAAACGATGTATACAGAGACTAGCTCTGTGTATCCAGTGCTGAAAGCTCCCCCATCAATATATCTACAGCTTCTTATACACAAAGTCAACTACTATTTTTTCTTCACTAATGGTGTTCTTCGTGGGGTCTCATGTATGAGTTTCGCCTAAGGCCTCGCCAAGTCTAGAGCCGACACTGCAGTACAGCCCTTCAGTATCCAATAGTCTCTTGTGCAGGGACTCCTCAAAGCGGTTTGCTCCTTCCCTCTGGAACTGTAAAAATAAAAAATATAGTTACAACTCACCAAATCGTAATCAGAAAGCATATTACTTATTTTATATTATTACAAACGACAATTTCAATGTTGGAGATTGGAGGCGTAGAATAGAAAGAATGGTCGAGCGCTTTCAATTTTGAATAAAAGCATGTCTGTGCTTACAGTATGAGCAGTGTTTAGGCGATAGGGTCACAGTGTAAGCAGTGTAAATGCGATAGGGTCACAGTGTAAGCAGTGTATAGGCGATAGGGTCACAGTGCAAGCAGTGTATATGCGATAGGGTCACAGTATAAGCAGTGTATAGGAGATACGGTCGCAGTGTGTAGGTGATACAGGCGTTTAATTCTCCACAATCACAGTACTTTTGGTTACCTTATAAGTATTACAGTGACTCACATTGGTTGAATTGGCACATGAATACACATGTGAGCAGTAACGCCACGTCAAGGCTTCAACCCTTGTTACTGACCATTCACACACACCATACTTTTCATTCATACACATTCGGTATTCCAGATGTTTTGGACTACACCTCCCATAATGCTGGCAAAGATGTAATTCACAGCATGTGGACTGCCTAAGGTTACCTACCTCTGATCACAGTACACAATGTTGAAGTCGCCGTGCAAACAGGAGAAACTTGTCACGTGTCAGATGGCACTTCAATAATCCACCCTGGACGCGAGCCTCAAACGTGGACTTCTTCATTCCTCTTTATGTACTTCGTGCCCCATAGGAGAACATGCTTGGCAGAGTTGTGACACACACAAAAATATAATGGTTAGAGTAAAATGGCAAAACAGACACCGTTCGTGCAGACTTGCGTGCCACATATTTACAGCAGACAGACACAAAGATTGTGAGAGACACACCGTATTAAATATAAGAATTGGGAGTACCATACATACACAATGCACAATGTCACGGAGATTACAGAATTCAGTGACAGACGGATTTGGTTGCAGATGTGGGGCAGTCCCTCTGGCTGGGGTGCAGTTTCTCATCCACCCCTGGTGAGTGACTAGATAGCTGGGCTTTCTTAGCAAAAAGCAGGCCATGGCGTCTGAGATTTCTGAAACAAAATGTTTTGTAGTCAAACCAGGGCTGTACACATATAACACACAGGCCCCACAAACTGAACAGCTCCCCCCACCCCCCCCACATCTAACGCACAACCCCCCCCCCATCCCCACATCTAACGCACAGCCCCAATATACAGCACAGACCGCCCCATACTGCACAGACCCCCCCATACTGCACATAACCCCCCAATACTGCACATCCCCCCTAATACTGTCCAGACCCCCCCAATACTGTGCAGACCCCCCCAATACTGTGCAGACCCCCCAATACTGCACAGTCCCCCCCATACTGTCCAGACCCCCCCAATACTGCACAGTCCCCCAATACTGTCCAGTCCCCCCAATACTGCACATACCCCCAATACTGTCCAGACCCCCCCCCATACTGCACATACCCCCCCAATACTGTCCAGACCCCCCCAATATTGTCCAGACCCCCCCTAATACTGTCCAGACCCCCCCAATACTGTCCAGAACCCCCCAATACTGTGCAGACCCCCCCAATACTGCACATACCCCCCAATACTGTCCAGACCCCCCCAATACTGTCCAGACCCCCCCAATACTGTCCAGTCCCCCCAATACTGTCCAGTCCCCCAATACAGCACAGCCCCCCCAATACAGCACAGCCCCCCCAATACAGCACAGCCCCCCCAATACAGCACAGCCCCCCCCCAATACAGCACAGCCCCCACAATACTGCACAGCCCCCCCCCCCAAATACTGTACAGTCCCCCCCAATACAGCAAAGTTCCCCCCAATACTGTCCAGAACCCCCCCCCCCCCATACTGCAAGTTACCCCCAATACAGCACAGTCCCCCCCTGATGGCTGAGAGTGTTGGGAGCGAGGCTTACCTGATAGATGTCAGAATGCAGACACCGCGCATGCGCACTCAGGGGTAGGAGATTTCTTAGCAGAAGATATGGCCATCAGATTTCTATACCCCCTCAGTGCGCATGCGCGGTGTCCGAGGCTGTCCTGGCTGGGTTGGCGCGTGCGCAGTGTGGGGCAGGGAGATCGGATGAATATTCGGCAGAATCGATCTCCCTGCCCGCTGGTGCGCACGCGTGCTGTCTGTGCCCGACGGGAGTACTTAGGCGCGCGTGCGCACTGGCCCATTAGATCCCCTACCCCCCCCCCCCTTGTGGCTCCAAGCGCAGGCGCAGTGTGTTGTTCGCGCATGCGCAGTACGCGTCCTCCTCTCTGTAACGTGGTAAAAAAATAATCCTACCTGTTCTTCTGCGCCTGCGCGGCACTCTGCTCCTCCTTCTCCTGCTCCGAAACGTCATGTCCGGTGCGGCTGCGTCACATCCGGTGCGGCCGCGTCACTTCCGGTATAGAAATCTGACGAGGTATAGTAATCTGACAGAACACCGGTTCGCGAACATTTGCGGAAGTTCGCACTAGTTATCACTCCATCTGGCACTTGATTGCTGTCAATTTTATCCTACAACAGGACAATGACCTAAAAAGCAAAAATGTATTGTTATTTCATTAAATTGTCAAATTATAAACTAAAATGAAGCAAAAAACACAGCTGAAACACAGAGTTGTCTATTCACTACACACTAAATTATAGTGAATTGAAATTGAACACTTGAGCAGATATAGCTGATTCTGAAAAACAGTAGTCATAGTGTGATGGGATTCCAGCATGGTCAAAATTTAGTAGGCCGAAATCTCCACATGGCATATGCTAAGTAGTATCTGATTACAAACAGTTGGATGAGTCATCAGTATACTAAGCATGTGTGGAAGTGTGATGGGAATCCAGCATGGTCAAAATTTAGTAGGCCGAAATCTCCACATGGCATATGCTAATTAGTATCTGGTTACAAACAGTTGGATGAGTCATCAGTATACTGAGCATGTGTGGAAGTGGATAGTAAAATACTTTGTCTTCAACAGGCCATGTGGTCTGCCATATAAGGTGATCCTGAATATCCTGTGTGCTGATTGGTCTGAGGAATATAGGAGGGGTTATACTGTATGGGAGGGGATATGCTGTTAACAAAAGTCCTGTGAACAATGTATTTGCCTCTCAGATATTTTTGGAACAGGAGTTCATCTGAGACCCGATCGGTACGTGAATAAAGGCCTTTTACTTCCTGAAGACCTGTGTCCATATCTCTATGTGTGGCTTCTGCGGTTCGTTCCTGTTACTTCCCCTGTAACATTACTTGGTGCATTGGCCGGGAACCTCATCGCTGGAGGCCTGTGTAGATGAGATGAGACGGTTTTGAGACGGTAATCTTTTACCAACTTCTCTATTCTGCACCCCTGGACTTCTACTGCGTGGACCTCCTTTTGTCTCGGTGCCACTGGCCTTTTGTCCAGGAGATCATCAGCTTCTGCGCAGTGAGTACCGGGGTGCCCCATCGATGAGTGTGAAGCCCAGGTCCAGAAACTAAAAGGTAAAATTAATACCGTTAGAGCGGTAGACCCACAAGGGTTTTTATATTTGGAACCGGTTATTGGAATTGGCCCCTTCCCTCTGGAAGGAAGAAGCGAAGGCGCAACGCTTATTGGACATTAGACGCTCTGTAGTCAGCCCGTCTAATATAGGTGGTATTGGGTCAGACTGAAACTTGGTGTACATACTTCATGTCGGACACCGGTGTCCTGTCTTGACTAGCATGCTAGGTGTAAATTTTGGTTGCTAGGTCGGGGAGGCCGGCGAGACTAGCGGATATTGGTGTATATTCCGTCCGCTAGATCTCACCCTATCTTGGCTAAGTGTGCTCTTTTGTAAATCCAGCCACTAGACTATTGATAGAGTAGATAGACTAAATGGGTATTGGTGTAAATTCCGCCCACTAGTTCGCTATATGTGGTCTCTGGGCAGCAGAGACTAACCGATTTTTGGTGTAAATAAATCGATAGTTCTCGAGGTGCTGGCCAGTTAGAATAGTTGGGATTATTGTAAATGTTGTTAAATATACTGTAGTTGGTGAATTGGTTAAATTGTATGTCCTGCTAGAAAGCTTGAGCTCTGCCGTCTAGTGGGAGTGTAAATTGTGTGTATAACTGTAAAATAGTGCACGGTACCATAACCACTAACATGTATTATAATTACTGACATTGTGTATTGTATAGAACTACTAGAAAACTGTTTGTTTTGTGTTATATGTGTAACACCATAACTGTTACTAATTGACCTGTGATTTAAAAACTGTACCATAACTACTTCAAAAATACCATAACTACTTCAAAATACCATAACCACTTCATAACATCATAACCACTTTGTAATACCATAACTACTTCAAAATACCATAACCACTTTGTAATACCATAACCACTTTATAATATCATAACTACTTTATAATACCATAACTACTTCAAAATACCATAACCACTTTATAATACCATAACCACTTTGGAATACCATAACTACTTCAAAATACCATAACCACTTTATAATACCATAACTACTTTATAATACCAAAACTACTTCAAAGTATCATAACCACTAATATTACATTAACAAACACTAAAATTACTGTTTAACATTGTATGTGTAACCCCTTAACTATTACTAATTGATAATGTAACTCTAACACCATAATTATCTAACTGTACAATTATTACTAAATGTACCATAACCACTGACTGTAGTGACAAAATTGTTGGAATGTTATGTGATCAGTTAGTTTATGTGGATTAATAGTGTGGATAATTGTATGGTTTGCTTAATAGTTGCACTGATTAGTATATAGTGTTTGGTGGGTCTTGATTTTACTTGTGTGTGCGACGTCGTGATATTGTTGAGCGTGTGAGGATCCTGTGCGTGTGTGTGTTTGGCCTAGCAACTGTGCCACGTGGTGCTGTTGCCAGGGAAACGAGTGTGACTGTTGGAAGTGTGTTTGGAGTATTGTGTTTCTTTGTATTAGAGCTCCGTTGCCAGTATGGGTGCGTCTGACTCAAAGATTGTTGATCCCTTGTCGTGTATGATGAAAAACTTTACAAAGGGATATAAAGCTTATGATTTTGGGGTAAAATTGTCCCCAAAACTTTTGACTACATTATGTAGTAGAGATTGGCCTATCTTGGTGACCGCATGGCCACCACGTAATTTTGGTACAACGTGTGCACGTGGCTGTATCTAGTAGGCCTGAATTTTATGATCAGTTTCCGTATATTGATTGTTGGAAACAGATTGTGGAAGAATTGCCTAAATGGATTAAGGTATGCCACGAGGAGCAATGTCGCCTCATGGTGGCTAGGACTCGTCTCTCCATCAGGGCCGCAACCCCGCCCATTTTAGACTCTCCCTCTGAGACTGAACTTCCCTCCCCACCCCCTTACACTTCCTCTAAGGTTAGAGGAGGTGCTACTGGTGTTGCCACTCCCCCTTTCCCATTGTCCCTGCCCACTCATGCATCTAGTTGAGAGCCTAGCCCACTCGCTCTGAGTCCTCCCCTTCCGGTACCTAACTCCACTAGTTCTATATATCCGGAACTAACGTCACTTCTGGTCCCTGGTCAGGCTCCTCCCAGCCCGGCCCACAATATCCTGTTGACTGAACTTCCGTCCGGTAAAATTAATCCGCCTCACTCCCCTTACCTTACTACCCCTAGACCGGAAATTATTATAAAACAGTCTTGCTGAAGTCCCATATTAACCCGACAGATGACTGGTGCCCTTCAACCCCGACATTACCAAATGCCCCTCCAACTTAGACCGGGCCCAACACACGTGGATGAAAATGGCCAAATACAACGGGCAGATCCAGTGTTTGTATTTGTCCCCTTCACTACGACTGATTTATTTAACTGGAAGACTCATAACTCTTCATATACTGACAAACCTCAAGTCATGACAGATTTGGTTACTTCTATTATCCAAACACATAATCCCACCTGGGCCGATTGCCAGCAATTATTATTAACTTTATTTAATTGTGAGGAAAGGACCCGGATTAATCAAGCGGCTATTAAAGCGCTTGAGGAAACGACCCATACTCAAAATCAGGCCAATCCAGTTGCATGGGCTGCAGCCCATTATCCAAATGTCGATCCAAATTGGAATGTGAATGGTGCTGACATGCCCCAATTAAGGGCTTATCGGGAAGCCATAATTGCTGGCATGAAGGCAGGAGGGAAGAAGGGAATCAATATGTCAAAGACGGCTGAGGTGCTGCAAAAGGTTGATGAGTCACCTAGTGCCTTTTATGAAAGATTACTGGAGGCATACAGATTGTATACTCCTTTTACTCCAGAGGCTCCTGAGAATTCCCGAATGGTTTACTCAGCCTTTGTCAGCCAGGCCCAAGGTGATATTAAGAGGAAATTACAGAAGTTAGAGGGATTTGTAGGGATGTCTATATCACAGTTGATGGAGATTGCGAATAAAGTATACATGAATAGAGAAACAGAGACAAAGAGGGAAGAAAAACGTAAAATGAGGAAGAAGGCAGATATGCTAGCGGTAGCTATTGCAAGTGTAGAGAGACAGGGAAGAGAGGTGAATAGAGGAGTTGAAAATAGGTTGAGTAGGAGACCACTAAGCAGGAATCAATGTGCGTTTTGTAAAAAGGAGGGACATTGGAAGAATGAATGCCCACAGAGAGAGCATTATGAAAGTGATAGATAAGGAGAGAGAAGAGTACGGGGAGGTTATAGTGGTAGTTATAGAGGAAGAGGAAGTTATGGTGGTAACTATAAAGGGAAGAATAGAGGAAGTGTGCAAGGGGACAGATATTATCCACCCATACAGAGACCTAGAGAAAGAGAAGATAGAGATTTTGTGGGTCTGGCTGACACTGTTATGGAGGACTATTGATACCGACCGGGCTCCATCCCCCTTGGCCGAGCAGAGCCTATGGTCGATGTAGCAATAGGGGGAAAGAGGAGTTCTTTTATGATAGACACTGGTGCTGAACATTCCGTGGTGACTAAATTAGTTGCTCCTCGTTCAGGAAGAACTATAACGGTAATAGGAGCAACTGGGAAGAGCTCTGCTAGACCGGTTCTTAAGAGTCGCACTTGCATTCTGGGAGGCCATTTTGTTAAGCACCAATTCCTATACATGCAGGAGTGTCCAGTTCAACTTCTAGGACGAGATCTATTATCAAAGCTTCAAGCTCAGATAACTTTTCTACCTAATGGATCAATGTCTCTGAAGTTTAATAAATCACCTGGCATAATAGCAGTATTGGTGCCAAAAGAAGAAAAATGGTGTTTCTATTCTGTAATAACAAATGCGAACCCAAAGAGTGATGGATCTGTATTTGACATTCCAGGAGTATGGGCAGAAAATAATCCTCCAAGACTTGCTCGTAACATCCCACTGATACATATTGAGTTAAAGCTCGGGGTGTATCCTGTTAGCCTTTGTATGTTGTTATTTTATCTACCCCAACAGCTGTAAAGGTGGCAGAGGTGACTCCTTGGATTCATCACTCTAGGGTTAAACCAGCGGCAGATTCCTGGCAAGCCGCTCCAGATCGTGAAAATCCTTGTAAGATCCGGTTTAAGCGGGTGACTCAGTTGGAGTGAGTGCGAAGTATTGGGACATCGTGGTTGAAAGTAACATCTGAGATCAGCAAGTAGATGTTTTGACGGCCATAATAAAGCCTGACCACCTGCCTACGTTTCATAGCCAGAGTGTCTCGAAGGGACCTCTGTAAAGGAAAGTGAGGATCAGAAGAACGCCAATCCTTGCAGCCCTCACAGTCGGGAAGCTAAAGTGCCGTCGCACGGTTGAAGAATAAAGATGAGGACCGCAAGAATAATGTGTTTTATTATGTGTCTTAGTATTTTTATGATTTTTCAGGAGGGTAAAGGTAAGGATATTCCAAGCTGTGTTAGTTGTATTGAGACTACGAAAATAGGTAACCAGATATCCCAGACCCTAATTTGGCACTCACACTATAAATATAAAGGATCTGTGTCTAGGTGTAGGTACTTAGATACTGATTATAGTGTGTGTGTCAACTGATATCAGGTGAGTCTAAATGTTTTGATCCCCAATTCCAATCCTGTACAATTTGGTTGTTAATTCGGAATAGTAATTCCCAGGGGACATTAATAAATAGGACTGTGATAAGCACCATACATTCCACGGGTATTCTATTATTTGATGCATGTAAGGCGATTTCGGGTAGTGGAAAACCTTGGAATGTATGTGTAAATCTTAAATGGGAACGGACTTATGGGTTCAATGATAAATATTTATGTCCCCAGTAAAAGATCTACTGATCCTGACTGCCCAAATAGAGACTTTAACTGCTGCCCATATTGGTCATGTGTAGGGTGGGCAACCTGGGGTAAAACAGTAGACCAAGATATAATTATCCAAATGTTGCCCACTGCACTGTATTGTAAAACTATGGAGTGTAACCCTGTGCATATGACCATTTCCAATTCACAGCACTTCATTGATAAGTTTGGGAATCTCTTTGGGTTTCAAAATACATGGTACAGGAGTAGATCCAGGGACCGTAATATATGTAGGTCTTGAAATGAAGACAGTAGCAACCCAGACTCATCAGGTTTTTCATTCCTTCTATGAGGAGATGAGTATTGAGGATAAAATTCCCCATAATGTTAAGAACCTATTGTCAGGATCGGGACAGGGATCCAACACGCAGAGTACAAACAGTAGCCAGATACGTATACCGGACCTTAGAATGGCCGGACTAACGTAAGTAGTACAGTATAGAATGGTCAAAGACAAGCCGAGGTCGAGGGTAACAGAAGACAGGTAAGCGAGAGACAAGCCGAATCAAGGCTAACAGAGATAAGCAGAGTAAGGTAAACAAGCCGGGTCAAAACCAAAAGGGATAATAGAATACACAAGCACTGAGTGACTAGAACAAGCTAGAACCACGACAGGGCAATGAGCTAATGAAAGAAGCTCTGTTAAATACCCTGTTCAGAGCAGTAACCACGCCTCCGAGGCGTCTTGATTGGTCCTGCAGCAATTGACTGACAGGTCGTTCCGGGGGAGTGTCCTGATGACTACTTCCTGCCTAGATGCTGTAAAAGGCAGTCACTCCCTCGCGGCCGGCCTAGCATGACCGGATAGACCGCGGGGAAGGGAGCCATCAGACCGTCTGGATGGAGGAACAGCTAAGTCTCTACCGCTTTCGGAGGTAGAGACCACAGGTACCCTGACAGTACCCCCCCTCTCAGATACGCCCACCGGGCGGAATGAACCGGGACGAGATGGGAAGCGAGAGTGATACGCCCTGCGGAGACGGGGAGCATGAACATCCTCCTGAGGTACCCAACTCCTCTCCTCAGGACCATATCCCTTCCAATCAACCAGATATTGTACTCTCCCCCGGGAGATTCGAGAATCAATAATAGAGTTAACCTCATACTCCTCCTGACCCTCCACCTGAACGGAGCGAGGAGGGGCTATTGTGGAGGAAAATCTGTTACATATGAGTGGTTTCAGCAATGAAACGTGAAACGAGTTCAGGATGCGTAAGGTATTAGGAAGAGCTAAACGATACGCAACTGGATTGATACGGGTCAGCACGCTGTAGGGTCCAATATAACGAGGAGCGAACTTCATGGATGGCACTTTTAAACGGATGTTCCTCGTGCTCAGCCATACCCTATCACCTGGAACAAAGACCGGAGCCGCCCTTCTACGTTTATCAGCGTGTTTCTTAACCAACATAGAGTTGTGCACAAGGATTTGTCGAGTTTGATCCCACAACTTCCTCAAATTGGCAACATGAACATCAACCGACGGCACCCCCTGGGAAGGAGAATCCGAAGGAAGAATAGACGGATGAAAACCATAATTCATGAAGAAGGGGCTTGAATGAGTAGAATCGCAAACGAGATTGTTGTGTGCAAACTCCACCCAAGGAATCAAACCGACCCAATCATCCTGGTGTTCAGAAACAAAGCATCGTAAATATTGTTCAATTTTCTGGTTGGTACGTTCAGCAGCTCCGTTAGACTGAGGATGATAGGCAGAAGAAAAGTTTAATTTAATACCAAGTTGAGAGCAGAAGGACCTCCAAAAGCGGGAAACAAATTGGGAGCCTCTGTCCGATACAATTTGAGAGGGTATCCCATGTAGGCGAAAAATCTCCTTAGCGAATATCTCTGCCAATTCGGGAGAAGACGGGAGTTTAGGCAGGGGAATTAAGTGTGCCATCTTAGTAAACCTGTCAATCACGGTGAGGATAACAGTCTGTCTTTTAGAGATAGGTAGATCGACAATAAAGTCCATGGCCAAACAGGACCATGGTTTTTCTGGAACCTCCAAGGGGTGCAGGAATCCACATGGAAGCGTATGGGGTTGTTTGGTTTTAGTACAAACTTCACATGCAGCGATGAACTCCTCAATATCCCTCCGTAAAGCAGGCCACCAGAAGTCCTTAGAGATCAACGCGTAAGTTTTGCGAATACCAGGATGTCCCGCCATCTTGCTATTATGTAAACACTGTAAAAGTTCCAGTTGAAGAGCAGGAGGAACGAAATGACGACCCGCAGGAGTCTGTATAGGTGCTAGATGTTGCAACTTAATGATCTCGGCCAGTAATGGAGAATGAATCCTGAGATTCGTATTAGCAATGATATTGCATTTCGGAACTATAGAAGAAAGAACTGGTTCAGGTACAGTAAAAGGTTCATATTGGCGAGATAATGCATCGGCTTTAGAGTTTTTAGAACCAGGTCTGTAAGTCAGTACATAATTGAAGTGAGTCAGGAATAAGGACCAACGAGCTTGTCTAGAGGATAAGCGCTTAGCCTCCCCAATATAGGACAAGTTTTTGTGGTCCGTCAAAATCGTAATAGGGTGTAGGGTCCCCTCCAACAAATGTCTCCACTCCTTTAAGGCTTTAATGACTGCTAACAGTTCCCTTTCCCCGATGTCATATCTGCTCTCAGGCCCAGAAAATGTCTTAGAGAAGAAACCACAAGGGTGTAACGGTTTATCCACCCCTAACCTTTGAGACAGAACAGCCCCAACTGCTGTCTCAGAGGCATCGACCTCAAGCAAGAAAGGCAGAGTCGTATCAGGATGGACTAGAATGGGAGCCGAGGCAAAAAGTTCCTTGAGAGTCTTGAAAGCACCAAGAGCTTCCTTAGACCAGAACTTAGTATCAGCCCCTTGTTTGGTCATATTGGTAATAGGCGCAATGATAGAGGAGTATCCTTTAATGAAGCGCCTATAGTAGTTGGAAAAACCAATAAACCTTTGGATAGCTTTGAGTCCTTTGGGCAAGGGCCAGTCTAAAATAGATTGGAGTTTTACAGGATCCATTTTAAAACCTTCCCCAGAAATCACGTATCCAAGAAAGTCTACCTGAGGCTGATCAAAACTGCACTTCTCCAATTTGCAATATAGACCATGTTGCAGCAGCTTGTGTAATACCTTTCTGACCTGTCTATGGTGAGTCTCAATCTCCTTAGAGTGTATTAGTATGTCGTCCAGGTAAACAATAACACAATCATGCTGAAACTCCCTAAGTACCTCATTAATCAAATCTTGAAATACTGCAGGCGCATTGCATAGTCCAAATGGCATAACAGTGTATTCGTAATGGCCATACCGGGTATTGAATGCCGTCATCCACTCGTGACCTTGCTGGATTCTCACCAAATTGTAAGCCCCTCTGAGATCTAACTTGGTGAAGATTTTGGAGCCCTTAAGACGATCAAATAACTCGGTAATCAGTGGGATAGGATAGGCATTTCTGACAGTTATTTTATTCAAGCCTCGGTAATCGATACATGGTCTCAGCGTGCCATCCTTCTTCTTAATGAAAAAGAACCTAGCCCCGGCCGGAGAAGAAGACCTCCTGATGAATCCCTTTTCTAAATTCTCCCGAATATACTCCTCTAGAACCGAGTTTTCCTGAACAGACAAAGGATATACATGGCCCCTCGGAGGCATAGTGCCGGGTAGAAGCTTAATCTTACAGTCAAATGACCTGTGTGGAGGCAAAGAATCGGCATTCTTCTTGTCAAACACTGCCCTTAAGTCTAGGTAAAGGTCTGGTATTTGTCTTTCTGTGGACTGAGTAGGATTCTCCGGTATGTTAATATTAGCTAATGGAGAAACCTTGCACAAACACCGATCCTGGCAGCCCTGGCCCCACGAGAGTATCTCTCCTAACTCCCAATCGATAATAGGGTTATGTTCTTTCAACCATGGGTACCCCAGAACTATGGGAACGGAAGGAGACGAAATGAGCATAAGAGATAAATTCTCCACGTGTAGGATACCAACATTTAAATCAATGGGTATGGTCTCACGAAAGATAACAGGGTCTAGTAGTGGTCTACCATCTATGGCCTCAACGGCCAAAGGTGTCTCCGTTAGCTGGGATGGGAGATTGTTCTTACTAGCAAAGGCTTGGTCGATAAAATTCTCAGCAGCACCGGAATCTATCAATGCCATAGCCCTTACTACTTCCTTCCCCCAAGTTAAGGAAACTGGTAGCAGAAGCCTGTGATCTTTATAATTAGGAGTAGAGGACAAAATAGAAACACCCAAGGCCTGTCCTCTAGAGAGACTTAGGTGCGAGCGTTTCCCGGGCGGTTAGAACAGTTCGAGAGTAAATGACCCTTGGCCCCACAATACATACACAAACCCTCTCTTCTCCTGTGCTGTCTTTCCTCCTCAGAGAGGCGGGTATACCCTATCTGCATAGGTTCAGTAAGCAAAGATATCGTGGAGTCAGGACTTGGAAAAGCGGGAGCTAACCTAAAAGAAGGTCTCTGGTTCCTCTCTCGAGTGTTCTGTCTCTCTCTTAGACGTTCATCTATACGAGAGATGAACGAAATTAAATCCTCTAAATTCTCAGGGAGTTCTCTGGTAGCAACCTCATCAAGGATTACATCAGATAGGCCATTCAAAAATACATCCATATACGCCTGCTCATTCCACTTGATTTCTGCCGCCAGAGACCTGAACTCTAGTGCATAATCCACCAGTGTTCGGTTCTCCTGTCTCAGGCGCAACAGTAATCTGGCTGCATTAACCTTTCTACCTGGAGGGTCAAATGTTCTTCTAAAAGCAGCTACAAATGCGTTATAGTTATAAACTAATGGGTTATCGTTCTCCCATAGTGGGTTGGCCCATCTCAGAGCTTTCTCAATGAGTAGGGTGATAATAAATCCTACTTTTGCCCTATCTGTAGGATAAGAGCGAGGTTGCAATTCAAAGTGGATACTAATTTGGTTTAAAAAAACACGACACTTCTCAGGAGCCCCACCATAGCGTACTGGGGGGGTAATGTGAGAAGAAGCACCCACTGTGGCTACCTCTAGACCTGAACCGACAGGAGAAACAGGGGTATTACGTATCTCCTCTGGTGGGTTATTGGCACAAGCTAATAGAGCCTGTAGCGCAAGCGCCATCTGATCCATTCTGTGATCCATGGCTTCAAACCTAGGATCAGGAGCAGCCAGCTTACTGTTTGTACTTGCAGGATCCATTGGACCTGTCGTAATGTCAGGATCGGGACAGGGATCCAACACGCAGAGTACAAACAGTAGCCAGATACGTATACCGGACCTTAGAATGGCCGGACTAACGTAAGTAGTACAGTATAGAATGGTCAAAGACAAGCCGAGGTCGAGGGTAACAGAAGACAGGTAAGCGAGAGACAAGCCGAATCAAGGGTAACAGAGATAAGCAGAGTAAGGTAAACAAGCTGGGTCAAAACCAAAAGGGATAATAGAATACACAAGCACTGAGTGACTAGAACAAGCTAGAACCACGACAGGGCAATGAGCTAATGAAAGAAGCTCTGTTAAATACCCTGTTCAGAGCAGTAACCACGCCTCCGAGGCGTCTTGATTGGTCCTGCAGCAATTGACTGACAGGTCGTTCCGGGGGAGTGTCCTGATGACTACTTCCTGCCTAGATGCTGTAAAAGGCAGTCACTCCCTCGCGGCCGGCCTAGCATGACCGGATAGACCGCGGGGAAGGGAGCCATCAGACCGTCTGGATGGAGGAACAGCTAAGTCTCTACCTCTTTCGGAGGTAGAGACCACAGGTACCCTGACACCTATTTATTGATTTGGCTGAGAGTATTGCAGGTAGTCTTAATATAACTAACTGCTTTGTATGTGGAGGTACTAATATGGGAGACCAATAGCTATGGGAGACAAAGAGATTTGGTAGCCTGGTTCTGAGACAGATGAACAAAAGATGCCTTCTCAGTCTGATCATCAAGTAAGTACTAGAGGTAAATCAGAATGGCGGTTAAAAGACATCTATTATAGGTCACGTATGTTTAGCTAGAAGAGTGCCAATGTATAACACGTCTGTAGGTGAGTTAACATGTTTGGGACAGAAGGCCTACAATGCCGATACTAAAGATACTACTTGGTGGTCAGCTTCAAATGTCTCGGAACCTCCTAATCCGTTTGCCAATTACACCAATTTGAAAGAGTTGTTGTTTGACTTATCTGCTACATCTAATTGGAAAACCCTAGCAAATCTATACTGGATTTGTGGTAAGAAGGCATATTCAGAGTTACCACAAGACTGGGAAGGGGCATGTGTACTAGGTATGCTCAAACCATCCTTCTTCTTGTTGCCAATCGAAACAGGAGAGACCTTGGGAGTTAAGGTTTATGATGTGAATCATAAAAAGAAGCAAGCATCTTTGAATATAGGTAGCTGGGAAGATGATGAGTGGCCTTCCCAACGTATTATTAATTTTACCACATGACAGGAGGCTTCATATTTGCATATCTTTCTTTACTCAAAACTCCAGCAGCATAGAAACAGAAACAACCAATCATAAAAAAGATATGCTGCCCATGAAAGGGTCTGTCTATGACATCATTTCCTCTTTCTTTGCTGCTCCAGCCAACATCAGGTCAGAGTATTTTGCCTCTCTGGCAACATTTTTACTGTATTTGGATTGAATTGCTATGTTTCGGATTATTCTGTTCTTATAGGACTTATCTGACTCCCTGTCCCTTCCTTTTTCTACTATGTTCCTCCGCTATTCTTAATCTTGTTAACTTATTTTCTTCTCTGCGGCCGGTACCCGCGATCGCGGCGATTCCCAAACATCGCACGCACCTCGCGGGCCGGCACCTCTACCTCTGTCCTCGGGGGGGCTAGTAGGGTTCGGGTAGAGGGAGTCCCCTATATTGTATTATTATTTTGTTCCCCCGCTTTCACGCCGCACGCCGCGGTCCGCGGAACTTACTTTTTCCACACGCGGGCGGCGGCCATCTTGGATCTCGCGGCTCGCGAGATACCGGACGGCCGCCTTCCCCGCCCGCTCGGCGGATCGGTAACTCACCCGACCGCCGGGCTCTTCATGTACATCCCCTCCCTGCATTTGTCCATTGGGAGAGGATAAATTTCATACAGTTTGCTGTTTTTTCTTTCCAATGTGTCACTGACTTTAAGGCTCAGGCCTGCCTACACAACATTGTTGTATCCACTACGTTAATTTTATCAATGCATGCATTTAAAGAAACAATTTTTCAATTTTCTGGTCTCCAGACCCACAGGGTCATACAGGCTCCGTGCTTTTTGTAGAGGCAGTTAATTTACCCTACCTAGGGTGATATATGTTACACTGCCATACCCTTCACAAACCAGACTATACTATTAGACCTCAGGGTCCAAGCATCCCTGCCATATCCCTCACGGGATTTTTTACGATTACTCTCCCTGCCCAGGGACAAGTTACTTGTACACCCTCCACAGGGTATAACTGTATTACTGTACATTGCCGTACATGGTATGTGGGTGTCCTCTGGGTATTTTTCACGGCACACCACCTGGGGCGACCCCCCAGAAATGCATGCTCGGTCAAACACTGACCTATATGATTGATGTGGGTGTCCTCTGGTCCTCCACGGCACACCACCCGGGGTTCACCCCGATTACAAGCACGGAGGCCCAGACCTCATCTCATAACGATTGCCTGTTGTTTGTGCACCGAACTCTGATACAACTGTGGTGAATCTGGATACACCCAGACACTTTTTTCCATCTGCTACACTTCAGGCTCACATCTACCCTCTACTCTACTGACTGGCGGACGACCCCCAGTTGTACCAGAGGGCTGTCACTATTTATAAGCATCGCACTATCCCCACTGACTCTCCCTTTCGCCCTACAGGACGAGAGAAAGGTTACGAGTCATGGAAGACAATCAGTCCAGCCAAGACTTTCAGGCGATGATTAACGCCGCTGTGGCGGCCTCGGTAGAAAAAGCCCTACTGAGGGCGCTACCACAGAGCCAGGGCGGCGCAAGCCCCCCAGAACCATGGAAGCCTCGGGATCTGATCCCTCCAAGCCGAAGAGGCTGAGGAAGGGTTCCCCCCCGTCCTCGAAAGCCAAAAGCACTCTACCCGCTAAGCGGAGTAAGAGCACGGAAAGACGACCACCGGCGCCCCGGACACTACACTCCTCAGACGAAGAGGATTCCTACGTACCACACACTCTAGACGTGGTGGACAAATGGCCATCGGAAGAGGACGAGTGGCAGGATTTACCCCCCACATCCTCAAGATTCGTCAAGGAGACGTTTCTAGACGAAGATGGCCGGGACGAAGATCATTCTTACGGCAAGAGAGCGGGAAAAAACGGAGACGGAAGTTTCAAGGACGACCAGGGTAACCCCCTGTTCGATCCACGTACCATTTGGCACCCGCGCTCTTCCGAATGGACATTACCGGACCACCTTACGGACTTCATTCATTATTGGCTCCGTAAACCTCTAGAGAAGGACGTACGGGCTCGTCTCAGAGCAGAATGCCCTAGACCACTAATACCGGACAAAGTAGCCCTTACACCCGAATTCGATAATACAGTAGTGGTCTTCATGTCTCGTTCCGGACGTGACCCGCGTAAGGGTGTGGAGAAGGGCATGAAGGCGGCACAGGACAAGGTGCTAGACCTACTCGGCCCCATCGCAAAGATTTTGTATTTTGCAGACCTGGCACTCAGCCAGGGGTCTCAACTCGACCCGAATATTATACGGGAATGGGCCCAACGATCAGTATGCCTTTTAGGCAACGCCAATGCTGCTCTATGCACAGAAAGACGTTGGTCGGCACTGATCCGAATCGATAGTAAACTCTTGGATCTAGGGGCCAAAGAATTTGGACCAAAGGCACAAGGGCTCTTGTTTGGCGATGCCTTTATCTCGGAGTTAAAAAATCATGTGAATCTCTTCACTACCCTAAACAAAGCACAGACTTCGCTTAAACAAGTTTTCAGCACACCGGGAAGAGGTGTTTTTGGAAGGGCTGGTCGGCAGAGGAACCGAGCCACCAGACGTTTCTGGGCGTCAGGTTCCAGACCTTTTGCACAAGCCCCAAGCTTCTTCCCTTCCACGACGCAAAGAACATCCTCGTACCGAGGGGCAGGAAGAGCGAGAGGCTTCAGGGGCCGAGGCCGCGGCCGTTTCTCTAATGGTGAGTACACCTACATACCAAAACGTTTCCAATTTTGTTGCAGGCAGCCTATCTCTTTTCTTACAGAACTGGAAGCTTATCACCGGAGACGCCTGGGTTCTCCAGACGGTGAAAGGGTTCGTTATAGAGTTCTCAACAACACCCTTTCAGAGCACACCCCCCCTCCTATACACATGTTGGCGGAACAAAGGTGCCTGGTAGACGAAGAGATCCAATCACTCTTCAAGAAGGGCGCGGTGCAGTACGCGACAGGAGGGGAGGGCTTCATAAGCAACATCTTCTTGGTCAAGAAGAAAACTGGCGAGTACAGACCAGTTATCAATCTCCGACAATTAAATTCCTATGTGACATACAGACATTTCAAAATGGAAGGAATCCACCTCCTCCAAGATCTTCTCATCAAAAACGACTGGTTCACACGCCTGGACCTCAAAGACGCGTGCCTGTCAGTACCCATGGACGTACACAGCCGCCGGTTCCTACGCTTCCTGTGGCACGGAAATATCTGTCAGTTCACGTGCCTGCCATTCGGCCTCAGCTCGGCGCTGTGGTGCTTCACGAAGCTGCTGAAGCCGGTGATGCGTCCGATGCCTGATATATCTGGACGATTTGCTGATCTTCTGCGAATCGACTGCCAGACTGAGATTGCAGACGAAATTTGTCGTTCGCTTGCTGGAATCTTTGGGTTTCATAGTGAACAGACAAAAATCGGCTCTCTCCCCCTCACAATCAGTCCAATTCCTCGGGTTCGATATCGACTCGAAGGAATGCGTGCTTCGGTTACCCCAGGCGAAAGTGGCCTTGATACGGAAGGAAATCAGACGGATACTGAGAATGGACACCATATCACTCAGCATGCTCGCCCGGATCGTGGGACTTCTCTCCTCCTCTATTCAGGCAATATTCCCGGGTCCCTTGCACTACAGAGCCAGTAGCGGAATACTTACGCACCGGACATTCATACGACAGCTGGATACCACTGTCGACGGAGGCGAGAACGGAACTCCGATGGTGGCTACTGCACATTCAAGCATGGAATGGCAAGGCGATCTTTGGCCCCTCCCCAGACTTCATCGTGGAATCGGACGCCAGCTTATGGGGATGGGGCGCACACTGCACAGACGCCTCCACGGGAGGCCCGTGGCGAGGGGACGAGACCGAACTCCACATAAACTGCCTGGAACTGATAGCGGGGGTCCTTCGCCATCCGCAGTCTGGCCAAGGACAAATCGGACTGCTGCATCCTGCTCCGCATGGACAATGTGTCGGCAGTACAGTACACCAACCGCCTAGGCGGGGCCAGGTCTCGAGCTCTGACAGAAGCCACAAAAGACATCTACAAATTCTGCATTTCACGGAACATCACGCTGCAAGCGGAGTATCTACCGGGAGTCTCCAACCTGACAGCGGACTGGTTCTCGCGCCACTGGTGAGACACCAGCGATTGGACACTCAACAGGGAGACATTCCAAGAACTGCGACAGTGGAAGCACCCACTCACAATAGACCTGTTCGCATCCAGGACCAACCACCAGTTACCGAGATACTACAGCTGGCTCCCGGAAAGCGAAGCCACGGACGCGTTTCTACAGAATTGGCCCACGCTAGGAGCGTATGCGTTCCCACCGTTCTCCATGATTCCACGGGTACTACGATACACACGCACCCACAAGATATTACTACTGCTCATCGCACCCCTCTGGCAGAGCCAACCGTGGTTCCCAGACCTCCTGGAAATGTCGTGCGAGGACCCGCTCCTGCTCCCCAACTCTCCGCTAACCCTGACGGGACCTCGGGGAGAACCTCACCCTCTCATCCTGGAAGGACTATTGGAATTAGTGGCTTGGACGGTTTCAGGGGCTCCTGGACAGTCCACGGCCTATCGCAACCAGCTAAGGATCTTCTCTGGGACTCATGGGCTCCCGGCACCAGGAAATGCTATATTTCCGCTTGGACAGCCTGGAACGATTGGTGCGTGGAAAGGGATTCAGATCCCTTTACAGCACCTGTCCCGCTGATCCTTAACTACCTATCACATCTATTCACGCAGGGACGATCGTATAGATCCCTCAATGTGATCAGATCCGCCATTTCGGCGGCACACATTCCAGTACAAGGCAGACCTGTGGGACAGGACCCGCTGGTTTGCCGGTTGCTGCGGGGCGCCAAATTATCGAGACCCCCAGCACCCAAGTACTCACACCTCTGGCAGGTCGAAGTGGTGTTAAAATTCCTTAGGGAATGGCCGGACAATCTCTACCTATCACTGAAGCAACTCTCAGCGAAGTTGGCCCTTTCAGAAGAGTGGCAGATGTCAGGGCGTTCGATGTGGACGGTTTCTCCCTCACTCCGGAAGGGGTTACCTTCAACATATTGAGACGCACCAAATCTGACTCAACATCGGTGTCATACCCATATTTTGGATCGGACCCCAAATTATGCGTAGTCAGAGCTCTAATGAGATACACTGAGATCACAAACCCTCTGCGTACTTGTCCTACGGGCCAACTCCTAATCTCCTACGTGAAACCGCACAGACCGGTGTCCACTACAACGCTGGCCAGATGGATTCGCTGGATACTATCTTTAGCAGGTGTCGAACCTTGTTTCGGAGCACACTCAGTCAAAGGGGCGGCGGCATCCCAAGCTTTAACGGCCGGCGCCTCCCTGGCCGACATTATGCGCTGCGCGGATTGGTCGCGAGAGAGTACCTTTAGGACTTTCTACTTTCGACAATCCGCCCATGCTTCCTTCACTCTAGTCAATTCGAAGCTTTAAAAATGCAAATATGAAGCCTCCTGTCGTGGTAAAATTGAAGATTATATTAGCTTTAGTGTACTAATAATCTTAATTTTAGTAATGACAGGAGGCGAATATTTCCCACCCTATAGGATTCCCGCCCAGGTTTTTTCCTCACGTTATCCGGTTACATTCAGAGCTCAGGTAAGCATGCAGGTTTGTATTATACTTGCAACTAGATTCGGGTTGGGTCATGTATAGAGTGTATATCTGACCAAGTTTTTTCCTCACTTCTGTTCTGTTTTAGATTACTGTTACTACCTTCATGGACCTACGTCATATACAGGTTATAGATATCATATAGTCATTGGTACTTCAGGTTCTATTTGTTTATGATATGCGGACAGGTTACAAGTCCTTTCACTTTTTTCTTTTTCTTTCAGCATGAAAGTATTTCCTATGGGATGAAGTTTTGTCGTCCTTACTGCCGCATCATGGATATACCAGAGTTTTTCCTTTGTTCTAATATGTTGTCATTTTCGTTAATATGCACACATACACACACACTGCACTCACACACACACTGCACTATGACCCGGCGGCTCTCGCGAGACTTACACTGGGAGCTGACCGAGGTGCTGAACGGACCGGCGCGGAGGCGAAGGGAGCTGACAGGAGCTGCAGGAGAGGTAAGCGCTTGCTGCCAGCCCCCAGTCTGTATTATGGCAATGTAAATTGCCATAATACAGACACTGACTCGAGTATAAGCCGTGTTGGGGTTTTTCAGCACAAAAACATGTGCTGAAAAACTCGGCTTATACTTGAGTATATACGGTAATATTCATTATATTCTTATGTCTCTTTCTGCCCTGCCTGATTCCATTGGTGGTCAGATCTATACGTAGTATCATAGACAGTACTATAGAAAGAAAGACAGCTGCCCATGTAATGGCTGTCTGGAAGTATGAATCCCTAGCCCAAAGAGAACATATTCATGATGAGGAATGCTGAAGGAGTTTGTGATGATGCTAAGATGCTTACTAGGTCTGTACTGGTTTATGGTTACTTGAGTGGTGTTGGCAAATTATGATTAGTGATGCATCTGGAATAATGTTGTATCAGAAGCATGAAAGGGGGGAATGTGATGGGAATCCAGCATGGTCAAAATTTAGTAGGCCGAAATCTCCACATGGCATATGCTAATTAGTATCTGGTTACAAACAGTTGGATGAGTCATCAGTATACTGAGCATGTGTGGAAGTGGATAGTAAAATCCTTTGTCTTCAACAGGCCATGTGGTCTGCCATATAAGGTGATCCTGAATATCCTGTGTGCTGATTGGTCTGAGGAATATAGGATGGGTTATACTGTATGGGAGGGGATATGCTGTTAATAAAAGTCCTGTGAACAATGTATTTGCCTCTCAGATATTTTTGGAACAGGAGTTCATCTGAGACCCAATCGGTACGTGAATAAAGGCCTTTTACTTCCTGAAGACCTGTGTCCATATCTCTATGTGTGGCTTCTGCGGTTCGTTCCTGTTACTTCCCCTGTAAAAGAAGTGGATAGTAAATTCCTTTGTCTTTAACAAGCCATGTGGTCTGCCCATATAAGGAGACCCAGGATGTTGTATACACTGATTGGTCTAAGGGCATGTGTGGGTGGAGCTATTAATGGGAGGAGTTATTGTTTAATAAAATGCTTCTGAAACATGTGCTCAGGGCTCATACCTTTTGAACACAAGTTTAGTGTGAGACCCGATCGGTACGTGAATAAAAGCCTGTTACTTCCTGAAGACTTGTGTCCATATCTCTATGTGTGGCTTCTGTGGTTTGTTCCTGTTATTCCTCCGGTAACAATAGCTTGGCTATTTGAACCTACATTTTGCAATTTGGATTTTAATTCACTATATCTTGGCTTTCAATGAATCAACAGAAGTAAAGTAAGTCCTCGACAAATCCTCGACTGGAATAAAGGGACAGAAACCAGCAAGCAGCAGTATGGATGGCAAACCATGCTGGCCTATTCATGCTGATGCTCCTATGAATCTACCAATCAGAATGCTTCAAAATGTAAAATGTAAAAGAGAAGGGCACAGAAGCCAGAGCAAGAAGGAACGCCAGTTGCCTCTAGTGAAAATATCTTTCCAGAGATTTACTAATAAAGTAAAACAGACATAAATTCACAGATACAGACTGTCTGTTTTCATTCTGTTCAGTAAATTAAAATCCCGGAGACTCTTTCTAGTTCAGCTATTTTAACCAAAGTTTCCTAAATAATTACTGACCCCAATATGGTGAGTCTCCATGGCATTCTGGAGTGGGTTGGTTCCCTTTAAATAAAAAAGTGTATTTGTCAATTCTAACAGCGCGTCATAACTGGTGTCGTTTACACTGTACTTTAACCCATGACAAATATACTATAAAGTTCCAGATCCTTCACATTGCACAATATAAATTATCACACGTATGCTATGAAAAAGTGTGAGGTGCCTGGGCTAAACCCTAGTATGCAGCTGAAGAAAATTATTCACTTATTTATAAAGTATTTTACCAGGAAGGATACATTGAGATTTCTCTCGTTTTTTAAGTATGTCCTGGGCCCAGAAACACTGCATTGTTACAGTTGGGCACACATATAATATTAACAATACACATCTACGACTACATGTAATCACAGTCAATGTAATGGAAATCAGTCCTACATGGTTACACATTATGATGTTAATTCATTAAATGTTAGTGAATTGAAGATTTAGTGTTACACTGGCCAAGCTGTGCCCATAATGGAGAGTGTTGTTTTGTTCAGACTGTGTCATTGTGTTTTGCTGCAGTCCTGCGTTAAGTGAATACACCTTCCTCCACCTCTATCGATAAGGCTCCAGTGAGGTGTCAGAGCAGGCCCTCCCATGACGTCATCACTGTGCGCCGCTGGTGATGGAAACACGGAAAAACAAGATTTTCCATGTATCCATGACAACGTTGGGCTCCGCCCCGCGGGCGTGGCCAGCTGGCGCTGTGTAGTGGTTGGTAGAGTGGAGCAGTGGAGCGAGGTAACACACAGGAAGAGACAGAGGAGGCTAACATACAAACAGGAAGCGGACAGACGGAGAGAAGCGGCACACGGAATAAGACGCCCATTGATTAATCGATCGATCCCGGGAGCGCGGAGAGCCGCACACAGAGACACGGGAAGCGGGGCTGGGGTACTGACCGCGGTATACACAGCCCGGGAGCCATGGATCACCAATACCTCCAGCCTGCCAATCGATACCAAGTGGTAAGAGCCCGGTGACGTCACGGTGATGCCGTAGGTGGCCGTGTGGGTGGGTGGGTGCTCGGTGTGCTCCTGGCAGTGCGCTGTGGGCCATCTTATGATGATGGAGGAGGAGGAGATGCAGTGAGATTCTCGCATTTCATAGACCAGTAACCCCGAGCATGGAAAATTATATTACTGTCTGGAAACCTATAAAGAGCCTCTCCACATGACTTAGTGTGTGTGTGTGTGTGTTATGTGAGGTGTGTGTGTGTGTGTGTTATGTGAGGTGTGTGTGTGTGTGTGTTATGTGAGGTGTGTGTGTGTGTGTGTGTGTGAGCTGTGTGTGTGTGTGAGCTGTGTGTGTGTGTGTGTTATGTGAGCTGTGTGTGTGTGTGTGTTATGTGAGCTGTGTGTGTGTGTGTGTTATGTGAGCTGTGTGTGTGTGTGTGTTATGTGAGCTGTGTGTGTGTGTGTGTTATGTGAGCTGTGTGTGTGTGTGTGTTATGTGAGCTGTGTGTGTGTGTGTGTTATGTGAGCTGTGTGTGTGTGTGTGTTATGTGAGCTGTGTGTGTGTGTGTTATGTGAGCTGTGTGTGTGTGTGTGTTATGTGAGCTGTGTGTGTGTGTGTTATGTGAGCTGTGTGTGTGTGTGTTATGTGAGCTGTGTGTGTTATGTGAGCTGTGTGTGTTATGTGAGCTGTGTGTGTTATGTGAGCTGTGTGTGTTATGTGAGCTGTGTGTGTTATGTGAGCTGTGTGTGTTATGTGAGCTGTGTGTGTTATGTGAGCTGTGTGTGTTATGTGAGCTGTGTGTGTTATGTGAGCTGTGTGTGTTATGTGAGCTGTGTGTGTTATGTGAGCTGTGTGTGTGTGTTAGTTATGTGAGCTGTGTGTGTTAGTTATGTGAGCTGTGTGTGTGTGTGTTATGTGAGCTGTGTGTGTGTGTTATGTGAGCTGTGTGTGTGTGTGTTATGTGAGCTGTGTGTGTGTGTGTTATGTGAGCTGTGTGTGTGTGTGTTATGTGAGCTGTGTGTGTGTGTGTTATGTGAGCTGTGTGTGTGTGTGTTATGTGAGCTGTGTGTGTGTGTGTTATGTGAGCTGTGTGTGTGTGTGTTATGTGAGCTGTGTGTGTGTGTGTGTGTTATGTGAGCTGTGTGTGTGTGTGTGTGTTATGTGAGCTGTGTGTGTGTGTTATGTGAGCTGTGTGTGTGTGTTATGTGAGCTGTGTGTGTGTGTTATGTGAGCTGTGTGTGTGTGTTATGTGAGCTGTGTGTGTGTGTGTGTTATATGAGCTGTGTGTGTGTGTTATGTGAGCTGTGTGTGTGTGTGTTATGTGAGCTGTGTGTGTGTGTGTTATGTGAGCTGTGTGTGTGTGTGTTATGTGAGCTGTGTGTGTGTGTGTTATGTGAGCTGTGTGTGTTATGTGAGCTGTGTGTGTTATGTGAGCTGTGTGTGTTATGTGAGCTGTGTGTGTTATGTGAGCTGTGTGTGTTATGTGAGCTGTGTGTGTTATGTGAGCTGTGTGTGTTATGTGAGCTGTGTGTGTTATGTGAGCTGTGTGTGTTATGTGAGCTGTGTGTGTGTGTTATGTGAGCTGTGTGTGTGTGTGTTATGTGAGCTGTGTGTGTGTGTGTTATGTGAGCTGTGTGTGTGTGTGTTATGTGAGCTGTGTGTGTGTGTGTTATGTGAGCTGTGTGTGTGTGTGTTATGTGAGCTGTGTGTGTGTGTGTTATGTGAGCTGTGTGTGTGTGTGTGTTATGTGAGCTGTGTGTGTGTGTGTGTTATGTGAGCTGTGTGTGTGTGTGTGTTATGTGAGCTGTGTGTGTGTGTTATGTGAGCTGTGTGTGTGTGTTATGTGAGCTGTGTGTGTGTGTTATGTGAGCTGTGTGTGTGTGTTATGTGAGCTGTGTGTGTGTGTTATATGAGCTGTGTGTGTGTGTTATATGAGCTGTGTGTGTGTGTTATGTGAGCTGTGTGTGTGTGTGTTATGTGAGCTGTGTGTGTGTGTGTTATGTGAGCTGTGTGTGTGTGTGTTATGTGAGCTGTGTGTGTGTGTGTTATGTGAGCTGTGTGTGTGTGTGTTATGTGAGCTGTGTGTGTGTGTGTTATGTGAGCGGTGTGTGTGTGTGTTATGTGAGCGGTGTGTGTGTGTTGGTCCTGTACTCCTACCGGTCCATAGATTTTCTTTAGATCAAAATAACTAAATTAGTAACTGCATGATTTTCAGTTATTTCTTTTTGTAATTACTTTAAATATTTAAAAATTGCAATCTAGAATGGAACCACACATCTCTCAATTTGTAAATCATTGGTTTGTTGTTTTGTATACTTCATCCAATAGTGTAGTGTCGCTCTGGGCATCCCTCTCCCCCCCCCCCCCCCCCAACAAGGCTATTCCAAAAGTGCATGTTTTGATGCATAGCCAGATATGTACTTAATGGGACACTATAGACACCCAGGCCACTACATGTCACTGAAGTGGTCAGGGTGCAGTGGCCCTCTCATTTTAGCCCTGTATCTGCCAACATTGCACAGAGAAAATGTGTTTGATTCCAAAAAATGGCACTGGAAACGTCCAGCGCCTTCTAAATCCCAGTGATTTAGTGCTTTCCTATAGGGGAGGCCTAATGTGCCCGGGGGAATTAGAATTATTGTCAATTTGGGAGATGGCATATTGCTAATTGTTGCTTGCATGCAGGAAGCAGGAACGTGGGAATCTATGCTCTGATCAGCCATTAAGTCTTTACCCCTTAAATTTATTTATTTTGTTTAACAAATTAGAGAGATTTAGTAAAAAGGAGAAACAAAAATGTTATATTAAATTTAGTTATTGTTTCTTAAAGGACCACTCTAGGCACCCAGACGACTTCAGCTTAATGAAGTGGTCTGGGTGCCAGGTACCTCTAGGATTAACCCTTTTTTTTATAAACATAGCAGTTTCAGAGAAACTGCTATGTTTATAATGAGGGTTAATCCAGCCTCTAAATCCTCTAGTGGCTGTCTCATTGACAGCCGCTAGAGGCGCTTGCGTGCTTCTCACTGTGAAAATCACAGTGAGAGCACGCAAGCGTCCATAGGAAAGCATTGTAAATGCTTTCCTATGCGACCGGCTGAATGCGAGCGCGGCTCCTGCCGCGCATGCGCATTCAGCCGATGACGTCGCGATCAAGATGGAGAGGAGGAGGAAAGCTCCCCGCCCGGCGCTGGAAAAAGAGGTAAGTTTAACCCCTTCCTCTCTCCAGAGCCCGGCGGGAGGGGGTCCCTGAGGGTGGGGGCACCCTCAGGGTACTCTAGTGCCAGGAAAACGAGTATGCTTTCCTGGCACTAGAGTGGTCCTTTAAGTGTTGAGATACAATCCTTGGGGCTAGATAATTTTCCTTACAAGGAAAGGTTAAAGGAACTTAACATGTATACCTTGAAGGAAAGAAGAGACGTGGGGGATACGATAGGAACATTTAAATACATAAAGGGAATCAACACAGTAAAGGAGGAGACTATATATTTAAAGGACCACTATTGTCAGCTCAATGAAGTGGTCTGGGTGCCAGGTCCCCCAGGTTTTAACCCTGCAGCTGTAGACATAGCAGTTTAAGTGAAACTGCTATATTTACATTGCAGGGTTAATCCAGCCTCTAGTGGCTGTCTTCCTGACAGCCGCTAGAGGCGCTTCCGCGAAAGTCGCATTGAGTAATGCTTTCCTATGGGCAGTTTCATTGAGCCACGCGTGCTCCAATCAGGAGCTGATGTCGGAGGGGGAGGAGAGGTCACCGGCGCTGGATTAAGGTAAGTGGCTGAAGGGGTAAGGGGCTGAAGGGAGGCCCTGATGGTAGGGGGACTTAACAACTATATAGTGCCAGGAAAACGTTTTTTTGTTTTGTTTTCTTGGCACTATAGTGGTCCTTTTTAAAAGAAGAAACACTACCAAAACAAGAGGACATAGTCTTAAATTAGAGAGGCAAAGGTTTAAAAATAATATCAGGAAGTATTACTTTACTGAGGGGGTAGTGGATGCATGGAATAGCCCTCCAGCTGAAGTGGTAGAGGTTAACACAGTATAAGAGTTTAAGCATGCGTGGGATAGGCATAAGGCTATCCTAGCTATAAGATCAGGCCAGCGACTAATGAAAGTATTTAGAGAATTGGGCAGACTAGATGGGCTGAATGGTTCTTATCTGCCGTCACATTCTATGTTTGTATATTAAACTGTTTCATGTTAACATGGAATAAACATATGTAAGTGTTTTTTACATCTTGTGGAGATATTAAAAACCAAGACAAAAAAAAAGTGGACAGGGTTTGACAAATCTGAGACCGCTAAAAAAGTTATAATACAGTTTTTTTTGTTTTGTTTCTTTTTTACTTGCAAAATTTAATTTTCAACGAGAAAAATGCAATTCTTAAATAGACACTACAGTCACCAGAACCACTATAACTTAATGTCACTCTGACACGTGCACACACATTTTCTCACAAACTTTCTCTCAATTTGACATGTTTGTTTTAATTTAAGTCCACCTAGCCTCCCTTCTTTTGCGGGGCTGCTCTCTAATATTCCTGCAGTTCCTCTCTGCTCCCCTGCACACTTTCTGTAGTGATACTGGGGCTGTCATATTCCGGCTCCCTGGATCACTAAATAGCATGTATGCTTTGCTGCATCAGCTTGCCTGCTTCAATGTTCCTTACAGTGGCCGGCCTCATTGCTCCGTCTGGCTGACAAATCCCAGGCACCAGAGTGAAATTTCTAGTAGCCTTGGTGTCTAGGATTTGTCAAGCCCTGATTTAGGAAATTAGAGAAGTTTAGGAAACAGAAGAAGAGACTGAAAAAGATATAGCTCACAAAACCACAGAGAAGAATAATTTGAAGTTTAACAGGTAAAACAAAAAAATATGATCAGATTATGTGTAAACAAAAAAATGTCAGGGCACACTTGCAATTTTGTAGGGAGGAATTTAAGAAAAGCCTCAAGATTAAGGTATTAACTTAAGTAAGGCGGAAAGACTTGTTCACAAAAATCCTCCCTCATGTGATGCTTTTAAAAAAAAATAAAAAAAAAATTATAATACAGCCACCACTTACGTTTTATCTAGCAGTCCTGAAAAAAACTCTTTGAGCCTTTATTGATAATTTTAGCATAGCAAACAAAGTACCTGCACTCAGATTCCGAGACGCGGGTAGAAACTGTACAAACACAGAGTAGCCTGTGGGAATACATTGGACAGACAAGGTTGACTAAGCAGGAAGTCTCAAAGGTCATTTTTGGCCCAGGGCTCTTGTAAATTGTTACGTACAAAGTATTTGTGAGTGGCATTCTTTGTTAGAATTATTTTTCGGAATTTAAGTATTAAAAGCCAGTAGTTCTTAGTGGCCAAGAATTTCTGATCGTTTCTAACCTTGTCATTATCTGCCAGTAGTGTTTGCTCACATAGATTCTGATTACAGATTGTCTACTTGCTGGTAAAGCACGGAAACATGTGCCGTTGTCGCAACAACACATTGATAAAAAGAAAAAAGGCTTACCCTGAGCATGGATACTTCACTCTGTGATTGATCTTAGCGAGAGATATTGGCAGTATATGTAATATTTAAAAGGAACACTATAGGGTCATGAGCACAAACATGTATTCCTGACCCTATTATGTGTAAAAAAACAAAAACAAAAAAAACACACATGATAGTCCCCTGGCTCCCCCTCAAATAATGTTATTACTCACCTTATATCCAGCGCCACTCGGGTCTGGCAGCGCTGACTCTGTCCCTGATCTACCTCAGTTGCTGACATTATCAGAATGGATGATTTCAGCCAATCCAATACTTGGATTGGTTAAGATTGTCAATTCTGATATTCTCGGCCACAGAGGTGGATCGGGACTTGGACCAGTGTCGGCAGACAGATGCAGCGCTGTAAATAAGGTGAGTTTTTTTTACTCTAAGTAATAGGGTGATGGCCACCTAAATAGTGTTTTACATTATAGGGTCAGAAATACACGTTTGTATTCCTGACCCTTTAACCTTTGCACTCAAAATGTAGTGAATGCCACATGTTATGCTATCATAGCCTAACTGGAAAAACTCTTAAAGTCAGCTATGCTTCTAATTCAGTTATTTTAGATTTAAATTTTGAAACGTACTTTGAATTCCTGACAATTCCCAAGTGTCATTTAATGTATTATTCATATTTGAAGCACATGGAAAAAAATGGATCTACAATACAATAATAACAGAAACAAACATAGCATAATACTGTTGACTTGTAAGGGGGAGTGGAAGTATAAATAGTAATTCACACTCACAAACCAAAATTGATTGTAGGCATATCTTATAAGGTGATGAATATCTCAGGATAGGTGGACCATCATAATGTGCATAGAAGGGAATAGAAAAACAAAATGGTGCAGAGTATCTTGGTAAAAAAATACACTTTAATATTAAGGCACACTTACAGTGTTGTAGTGGCAAACAGGTATATAAAATCAACCGGTCTCAGGATCACAAGATGAATCGCAGGATCAACTTAACCCAGTCAAATAATGTAAAATGATAAGCCCCTTATTGATAGTGTTCCAGGGTTTTTATTGTTTATATTAGGCTGTTTTATTTTCATTTTACATTATTTGACTGGGTTACGCTGATCCTGTGATCCTGAGACCGGTTTATTTTATATGCCTGTTTGCCACTACAACACTGTAAGTGTGCCTTAATATTAAAGTGTATTTTTTTACCAAGATACTCTGCACCATTTTGTTTTTCTATTCCCTTCTATGCACATTATGATGGTCCACCTATCCTGAGATATTCATCGCCTTATAAGATATGCCTACAATCAATTTTGGTTTGTGAGTGTGAATTACTATTTATACTTCCACTCCCCCTTACAAGTCAACAGTATTATGCTATGTTTGTTTCTGTTATTATTGTATTGTAGATCCATTTTTTCCCATATCTATTGAGGACCCGGAGGAGTCCTTATCTGCTATACATTTAGTTCAATGGTAACTGTTTTGTTGTCAACTATTACCCACTAAGAGTGTGTCCTATCCACTAGGAGGTGAATCTGCACTTTCTATATTTGGTTATATATTTGAAGCACAGTCAGCTGCTGACATTCACACATTTTCTTTTGCTAAAACAGTTTTTACATAGTTATCGCGTGAAGATGGTAACAATGAAGGGCTGCAAATTGTCAAGGAAATGCTGGCAGATGTTTGGGTATCCCCAGTTTTTTACACATGCAAATGTGGTGGTTATATATCTGGAGAACTGTATTAGCATCAGTTTCCCAGAGTACAGTTTGCTGTGTATGTTTTTTCTGTCATATGGTGGCAGTCACATATGGGTTTTGCTCCTCCCTGTGGACAAGACTTTTAACAAGCTTAATTAAAAAAGGATCCTCCCCCTTTGGGTATAAAGGCTCAGACCGCAAAACCTACCCCAGTCTTCTTTCTTGTCCCGATAGGGATGGACAGGACTTCGTCGTTGGTGAGACACACAGGTTGCTGTCTGGGGGATCCGGTCCGAGAGCTGCCCGGGTGGTAAGCTGAGTGGCCCATGCTCCGTTTTCTTAATCGTTACGGAGCATACTGAGGTCTGTAATTTATGCCGAGAAAGTTTCCGGCAAATACTTCCGGGAGGCGGAGCTTGCTCTGAGCAAGCGCACAGCGGTGGAACGCACGCCCGGGTGGTGTTTGCGTTCCACCTGAGCTTCCGGGTGCGCAAAGACGCATGCGCAAACGGAAGCTTAAAGAGATATTGCAAAAAAAAAAAAAAAACGCGAAAATTTGATTTAAAAGCTGTGCTAGTACCCACTGACAGCATGGTGCAGATCAGAAGAGGTACGCCGTGTCACCTGCCCCCCCACACGGCTCAGAGGTATTTTGAGGTGAGATTTACAGAAAATAGATCTTTACTTTGAAATACTTTCTGAAGGAGAAAATACTTTCTAAGGAGTATCCGTTTAATTTTTTTACAGATATGTCTAGTCCACCTGAGATGGATAAAGAGAAACTAACTCCCACGCCTAGAAAGGCTACGGTGAAATCCAAACATATTGTTTGCAGCGAATGTGCAACTCCCCTCCCAGACGGGTCTAGGAAGAAAATATGCAGTTTGTGTACTGCAAACTCGTTGGAAAGAGAGAAGCAAAAGGATATGCAATCTTTCCTATCCTGGTTCCAGGAGAGTTTGTCCCAGACCTTGGACACGATTAAGGATTCTAAGAGGGTAGAAGCCCCCAGTCAACGAAAGATCAATAAAAGAAAAAGAGATTCCTCTTCTGGATCATCTTCAGGGGAATGTTCTTCTTCTGTCGAATCAGAGGATTCGGGTTCCTCATCCAGTGAACCAGTGGGTTTTCCATCAGAGGCAATCCGTAAATTTGTTAAAGAAGTGAATCTGACCATCCTACCTCAGGGAGCAGAAAATCCTAAGAGAGGTTTTTTTGTTCAATAGAGCCTAGTTGATTCTATTTTCAGGGAATGGAAAAACCCGGAAAAACGTGCCTTTATTTCCAGACACTTCAAGGACATCTTTAAGCTGGCTAGCGACGTTATGTGGGAAGATCTCCCAAAAGTTGATGTTCAGGTGGCACAGATTGCCAAGAGAACCACGATCCCTATTGGAGAAACTGCAGCATTAAAAAATCCCATGGATAAGAGAGCCGAAACCTCGTGTAGACGAGCTTATCAGACAGCCGGTTTCCAATGTAAAGCCCTTCTGGCAGGGGCAGCAGCAGCCAGAGCGAATGAAGTTTGGCTAAATCTAGTACAGGAAAATTTTTCATCTGGCCAGGTGGTTGATCTTAGTCACATGTTTCAGAACATGCATTTAGCGAATGAATTCCTTTTGGATATGTCAGTAGAAGTGATAAAATTGGCCTCCAGGATCATGGGTTTGACTTCGGTGGCAAGACGTGCCCTATGGTTGAGGTCTTGGTCGGCAGATACGGCATCCAAGGCAGTCCTTTGTGAACTTCCTCTGGAAAAGGCTAAATTGTTCGGCGCTCCCTTAGAGGAAATCATACGTCAGATGTCTGAAACCAAGAAGGCACTTCCTCAGGATCGAAAAATCTCCTGGAGAGCAGGCTACAGGAATTATCAATCCAGGGGTAGACGACCCTTTCAGGAAAGACCACACTATTTTCAAAGAAAAGAAAAGAACCGAAAATTTGAACAGAGTAACGAAGTCAAGAGAAGCTTCAGAGACAAAGGGAAGCGTTTTTGACGCCAGAGGTGTAGGAGGACGACTCCAATATTTTTTACCGACATGGGAACAGACCACAAAGGATCCTTGGGTTCTAAGGATTATCCGAAAGGGACACAAGATTGTTTTTCTGGAAAAGCCAAGATCAAGGTTTCTACTTTCATCCTACCAGTCCAGAAAGAAATCTCGAGCTCTAGATTGTCAGACCAGGCTGCTTCTTCACAAAAGTGTAATAGAAAGAGTGCCACAGAAACAGGAATTTCGAGGAGTCTATTCAAGACTGTTTCTCGTTCCAAAACCGGACCACTCATTTCGGCCCATTCTGGATCTGAAGAGGATAAATCAGTTTATCCCTTATCACAGATTCCGTATGGAATCAATCGCATCAGTTTTTCCCCTATTGCAAAACGGAGACGTTATGGTAAAAATCGACTTAAAGGATGCCTATCTTCATGTTCCGATAGCCCCTACTTCAAGGAAATATCTAAGATTTGCAATAAGAAGAAGAAGTCACACCGTGCATTTCCAGTTCAGGGCTCTACCTTTTGGTCTTTCCTCCGCTCCAAGGATCTTTACCAAAATCCTGTCTCCTCTAACTGCTCGTTTAAGGGAAAAGGGTGTTTCAATTGTCCCATATTTAGACGACTGGCTACTGGTGGCACATACCGAAGATCAACTGCACAAGGATCTGCAGATCACTATAAAGTTTCTTCAGGACCATGGTTGGATTTTGAATCTAAAAAAATCAGTTTGCATTCCAACAAGAGTAATAGAGTTTCTCGGGTTCAAGATCGATTCAACCACCATGTCAATTTTTCTGCCCAGACGGAAGAGAATAAAGATCCGAAGATCGATTTCCAACCTCCAGAGAATGAAAAGTTGTTCATTCAGAGAGGCCATGAGTGTGTTAGGGCTTCTTACGGCCACTTTTCCCGCAGTCAAATGGGCAAGATCAAAGGTCAGACCTTTACAGTGGAACATCCTGACGTCTTGGTCAAAGAAGGAGGAAGATCTAGACGAAAGATTCCTACTGTCCCCTCAGGTGAAAGAACAGCTAGATTGGTGGATAACCTCAGAGTGCCTGTTAAAAGGCTTGTCCTTTCTACCAAAGGTCTGGCTGATAGTCACCACAGACGCTTCAAACTCAGGTTGGGGAGCCCACTTGGGTTCCACCATGTTCCAAGGAAAATGGTCTTCCAAAGAAGCAGAGGAATCCACAAATTTCAAAGAATTGTTGGCGGTTCTGTATGCTCTTCATCACCTCAGACCTTGGTTACTTCAAAGAGCGGTCAAGATACAGTCAGACAATCGTACGGTAGTCTCTTATATCAATCGACAGGGAGGAACCAGAGCGAGAAGGCTTTACAGTCTTTGTACAGCCGTTATAGAATGGGCACAGAGAAATCTGGAAGACATTACGGCGGTCTACATAAGAGGCAGCGACAATGTTATAGCCGACGATTTGAGCAGGGGAAAGTGGGACCAAAAGGAATGGTCGCTAAACCCGGACGTATTCAGAATCCTAACTGGGAAATTCGACGTACCAGAAGTAGATTTGATGGCAAGAAGATCAAACAAGAAAGTTTACCACTTCGCCTCCCTATTCAGAACGGATCAACCCAGTTGGATAGACGCTCTATCAATAAGGTGGGATTTTCAGCTGGCTTACATCTTCCCACCTCTGCCCCTGATCCCAAAGGTTCTCCTCAAGATACGAACAGACAGGGCAAAGATATTGGCAATAATCCCTTATTGGCCAAACAGAGTCTGGTTTGCCGCCCTAAAAGAGATGACCATCAGCTATTGGGAACTTCCCATGTCAGCTCATCTCATTGTGAACAGGAACCTACCCTTGAAAGTTCTAGAGATGTTCAGATTGACGGCTTGGCTACTGCAAGGCTGATCCTTCGAAGCAAGGGATTGCAGGATGAGAGAATAGCTGTCTTACTCCGCGCCACTAGAGTATCGACTTCTAGGATATACTGTAGAATTTGGTCCAAGTTCCTGCACTGGTGTAGGGATCACCGGTTCCCGATCTTACAACCATCAATTGATAACATTCTTCAGTTTTTGCAAGAAGGCTTTGACGCTGGCCTGGGAGTCTCTACTCTCAAGGTCCAAATATCAGCTTTGAATTTTTTTTCTTCTAAAGGATCTGGCAGCAAATGTTTTTATCAGAAGGTTTTTTAGGTCTATCAGCCTCAGGAGGCCTCCTAAACGATCAGTGTTTCCATCATGGGACTTAGCCCTAGTCCTTCAAGCCCTTAGTGCTACCCCGTTTGAACCTTTGGAGGAAGTTCCTTTAAAAATTTTATCTCTTAAGGTTTTGTTTCTGGTGGCCATCACCTCAGCCAAAAGAGTGGGAGAACTTCACGCCCTATCCTCTTCAGACGAATTCACTATTTTCCATGAGGACAAGGTGGTTCTTTACCCGAGACCTTCTTTTCTGCCTAAGGTTTTATCTTCAAAGAATGTGAATCAACCTATTATTTTACCTTCCTTTTTTACTGCGCCCTCATCCCTTCAAGAACACAGATGGCAAAAATTGGACGTAAGAAGAGCGTTACGTATATATTTAAACAGAACAAAGGAATTCAGAGTGTCGGATCACCTGTTTGTTAATTTTCAGGGTCACTTAAAGGGTAAGGTATCTTCCCGTGGTACTTTATCTCGTTGGCTTATTCAGGCTATCGATTTGGCATATTCTTCCTCAGGTCTTCAGTCGCCTGCTGCTATCAAGGCCCATTCTACTCGAGCTATGGCTACCTCATGGGCAGAAAGGGCACTTGCATCTCCAGAAATCATTTGCAAGGCAGCATGCTGGTCATCTTACAACACCTTTATCAAGCACTACCGGCTAGACATTTTCTCTGCCTCTGAAGCTGCCTTTGGGCGTAAGGTGTTACAAGCCGTCATGGCTTAGGTCCCGCCCAGAGGGATTCTTGCTATATCCCATATGTGACTGCCACCATATGACAGAAAAAACAGAAATTTTTACTTACCGTAAATTCTTTTTTTCTTAATATGGTGGCAGTATTATAACCCTCCCTCTTTATTAAAGTAATTTTGCATTGGATATTGGATTTGTCTGGTTTTCTTTACTTGTCACGTACTGGGGTAGGTTTTGCGGTCTGAGCCTTTATACCCAAAGGGGGAGGATCCTTTTTTAATTAAGCTTGTTAAAAGTCTTGTCCACAGGGAGGAGCAAAACCCATATGTGACTGCCACCATATTAAGAAAAAAAGAATTTACGGTAAGTAAAAATTTCTGTTTTCATTAGTAAGAGTAAGTGCAGGAAAGTTAGCTGTATTATCTAATACCCTCATCTCATGAATACATGATGTGTCCAGATGTCACTGCCTGAACTGAAAAGGAGTGATGCACTAAACTGGTGTTTTCACATCTGCAGTATTATTCAGTGAGATATAATGCATGTATAAGCTCTAATGTTTACCTGTATGATGTAGGGTTTTTTTTTTTTTTTTTCCTTAAGCCTTTGAGTAGCGGACTTGTGGCCAACACATTACAAATCGATATGTAGTAAGCATTCCTGGTTATACAATGTTTGAAGAGGAATTGGTACTTCAGGGATTTTTAATTTTTTGTGAGGTCTGAAAACCAAAATTAACTCTTTAACCCCTTAAGGACGCAGCTTCAAAAACTGGACTTACCCTTAAGGACACAAGCATTTTTTGCATTTTTCTTATTTATTGCACCAACACATGTTATATATCGTTTTTTAAAGGACAAAAAGGGCTTTAATCTGATGTGACATATACATATATAAATTCTTATTTATTATAAAAAAAAAGCAAAAAAAATCAAGAAAATTGTTTTTTTTCCCACAGTTTAGGCAATAACGTGTGTATAATAAGTGCAGCTTAAAGGGACACTATAGTCACTTGAACAACTTTAGCGTTGGGGGTTACTGTGCCGGCCTAATAGCCTTAAAGCAAACTTTTTTTCAGGGCAATCCTGTACACCATTACAGCGTTAACTGGTTAAATGTAGAAATCCACATATCTATCCTGGAACTGGGTGCCTCCATCTTGGTTTCTTTGCAGTCATTGTTATAAAGGTTACACTTTACAGCCATTGAACAAAGTGCAAGAAGAAAAAGTGTGTGTGTGTGTGTGTGTGTGGGGGGGGGGGGGGGGGGGGTTGTCACATGGTAAACATTTAATATAGAGTTTAAAAGAAAACAGAATCATATGAAGAAAAGGTCAAAGGTCAGAGAATCATATGAAGAAAAGGTCAACACAAGTTATAGGTGATTTTCAATGTTGTATTAAATAATGTAAATTTTTGAGAAGTGACCGTTTCACCTTAAAGCAGCTCTGTCATGGCTAAATCCAGTTTAATTGTCCCTCTAGTCACCCGCAAATGCCCCTGAGCCCTCCATTTTGTGCCCGGACCTAGGTCCTGGCCACCGCCATCTTTGTGTGGGTAGATGCAGTCCCTGTGGGACACGTCATCTGCCCACACTAGATAGCGCTGTGAAATTCTAGTGCATGCCCAGTTAAACACTTGGGCATTCGCTATGGGAATATCGGTGTTCATTTGTTCGTTCTTTCAGTTTATTAGAAGGAGGTAGCTACTGGCGCGCAGTCGTCGTCCTAGCCAAACCCGTGAACTGCAAGTGGGGGCTATGCAAATAATTGGGGGACTCCCACTTGGCCCCCCACCCATGAGCGGCGGTTAGGGGCCTTGAAAGACAATGGGGGGGGGGAAGGAAACCTATTGTTTCCCCCCCCTTCTGGCCCTCATACATGGGTGATGGGTGGGGGCCCTAAATGACAATGGGGAACGACCTATTGACCCTAGTCATCAAAGACCCTAGTCACTCTCCCACACAAATAAAATAAAGCCCTACTCAGGGCTTCCCAAACTTTTATGGGCCGAGACCCACTTTTCAAAACGGATATATATATATATATATTACCGTTTTGAAAAGTGGGTCTATACACCCACACACAGATACACACTGACACAAAAGGACACGCAGAGACAGGAGGTGAGGGTGACAGTGTGGGAGGGAGTGTGTGTACTGGTAACAGTGTGGGAAAGGGTTACAGTGGGCAGGCAGGGGGAGAAAGGGTCACAGTGTGCGGGGGCAGGGGGAGAAAGGGTTACAGTGTGCGGGGGAGGGGGGCAGGCAGAGAAGGGGTTACAGTGGGTGGCAGGCAGAGAAGGGGTTACAGTGGGTGGCAGGCAGAGAAGGGGTTACAGTGGATGGCAGGCAGAGAAGGGGTTACAGTGGGGGGAGGGGGGCAGGGAGAGAAGGGGTTACAGTGGGGAGGGTAGGCAGAGAAGGGGTTACAGTGGGGAGGGTAGGCAGAGAAGGGGTTACAGTGGGGAGGGTAGGCAGAGAAGGGGTTACAGTGGGGGGAGGGGGGCAGGGAGAGAAGGGTAGTAGCGGAGCTGCAATATTAAATCCCAAGATCTCCGCTGGTATAGAAGGTAATCCAAAGTAAAGCGCTGGAAAAGAAGGCAATATCCCAAATCCCCCAGTAACCAGACGAAACACCGTTCAGGGAGTCAACTGACAAATGTTATTCACGGCTCCAGGAGTTAACTGTCAACTGTCAACTTTATTCACGGCTGTTAGCCTATGCATGCCCTCTTTTCTAAAAACCAAAAAAACTTTTTTACACCAGGTTAACACAGCTATTTCAGACAACCTTTAAATGTTCTGCAATATGACCTAAAGTGGCTAGGTTTGCCACAAAGGGGTTACAGTGGGGAGGGTAGGCAGAGAAGGGGTTACAGTGGGGAGGGTAGGCAGAGAAGGGGTTACATTGGGGGGGAGGGGGGCAGCCAGAGAAGGGGTTACATTGGGGGGGTAGGCAGAGAAGGGGTTACATTGGGGGGGTAGGCAGAGAAGGGGTTACATTGGGGGGGTAGGCAGAGAAGGGGTTACATTGGGGGGGTAGGCAGAGAAGGGGTTACAGTGGGGGGGGTAGGCAGAGAAGGGGTTACAGTGGGGGGGTAGGCAGAGAAGGGGTTACAGTGGGGAGGGGAGGCAGAGAAGGGGTTACTGTAGGGAGGGTAGGCAGAGAAGGGGTTACTGTAGGGAGGGTAGGCAGAGAAGGGGTTACTGTAGGGAGGGTAGGCAGAGAAGGGGTTACTGTTGGGAGGGTAGGCAGAGAAGGGGTTACAGTGGGGAGGGGGCAGGCAGAGATGGGGTTACAGTGGGGAGGGGGCAGGCAGAGAAGGGGTTACAGTGGGGAGGGGGCAGGCAGAGAAGGGGTTACAGTGGGGAGGGGGCAGGCAGAGAAGGGGTTACAGTGGGGTGGGGGGGCAGGCAGAGAAGGGGTTACAGTGGGGTGGGGTGGGGGGGCATTGTTTGGGCTCTGTGCCCTACCTTCATTAGACATCCCTGGTGGTCCAGTGTCTCCCTGGTGGTCCAGTGGGGTAACTCTTCGGTCTGAGCTCCGTCAGGTGCAGAGCTGCAGACCGTGTAATAAAAGTCTTGCGAGCTCCCAGAGTGTTGCCAGGGTGACGCTCTGGGTGCTTGCGAGACTTCTATCACACGGTCTGCAGCTTTGCACCCGGCGGAGCTGCAGACCGGAGCTGCTGGGCAGACTGACTGGAGGGAGCCCGGCGGCATACAGGGCGGCCCTGGATGTGTGGGTCAACGCGACCCACTGGGAATCGCCCTGCGACCCACCAGTGGGTCGCGACCCACACTTTGGGAACCGCTGCCCTACCTATTCCCCTCACCCTAAACATAGTGAGGGGGGAGACCATAAAACGAAATACCTGTAAATATAAAAATACTTACCATTTGATGTCGTCTTTTTTTCTAAAACCTTATTTTTTTTAGCCTAAAAAAGGCAAAAAAAATAAATAATAATACCCGTCGATCTTATCAAATAAAATAAAAAAAATAAAAAGCGCCCCCCAAAAAAATCTAGACGCTGAAAAAGTAATCCATCTTCACCCAGCGAGGGCACATCCCAGACTGAGCTCCGCAGGGCGGGGAAAGGCTTATAAAGTCTTCCTACACCCTGCAATTTGACTTGGCGTGCTCTGATTGATTGGTTTAAGCCAACCAAAGTGTTCTGACAGGTAAATGAAGAGACTGACTGGTAAGTCTCTACATTTACCTGTCACAGCACTCTGATTGGTTGGCTTGGAATCAAACCAATCGTAGTGTTCTGAGTCATTTTACACAGTGTGGGAAATTGCTGTGTAATTTGACTCAACCCTATGATTGGTTGAACCAATCAGTGTGACAGGGTCCCTCCCCCGCCCCCACCCACACTCTTATGTGGGCCAGGGGGACCCTATGTCCCTGTTTAGTTGAATAGCCCCCACACGATGTCCCAGCACTAGTTAATAGATGCCCTACCATGGGGCGATTCATTGTGTGTTTGTGGGGGGGGTATTTTTTTTTTTGTTTGTTTATTTATTGTTTTTACTACAGGCTGCTTACTGTTTACTAGACATGCCCCTACTTGCGAAGGCGGCAGATTAATTACGAATACTAAGTAATCTTTACTTAGTATTAGTGAAGTTGGCTGAAAGACCAATTTAGCTCTTTCAGCTTTTTGGTAGATAGCTCCCTAATTCCCACGGTATTGGGGAGCTATCTACTAAGTGGCTGCAAGATGCAGCAGCAGATCGGATTGGAATTTCATTCATTCAAATTAAATTTCGAACCGACCTAAAAGTACTGAATGTCGTCCTAACATGAATAAACATTGTTAGGAAAAAATTCGGTAGTTTCACCGACGTCCTGTCTAAATGACAGGACATTCGTGAATGCTGACAGGAAGCATCGCGAGATCATGGAGGAATAGTGAGAATTGTGGGAAATTGCTCTGACCACAGGAAATGGAGCACCCTTTGCTCCTCCGCTGGTCATAGCTGGTCAGGCGTAGGAAAAATTCAAAAGACAAAGTAGTCCCTACTTTATCTTATGTTTTAAAGAAAACTAGGTCAGATGGGAAGAAACGGAGAAGAGGAAGTGATTAAAGAAAGGTAAGTTCGGCATGACAGTGCCACTTCAAAAAACATCTGCCTAAATAGCACAATCGGCTCTTTTGTGTCAAGAGTAGACACAAAAGTATGAAGAGCTGATAAACAGAACCATTATGAATTGTTAAATGACCACTTCATCTTAGTGAAGAGGTCTGGGTGCAGTGGCCCTTTAGTTTTAACACTGCAGTTGTAAAGCATTGCAGGTTTTTAGTAACCTGCAAATAAAGCACTTTTTCATTAGGAATTCAGGTTTTTATACCTAATTCAATACTGTTCCTCTCAAATTATGAATTTACTCTACTCTCATTTATAGAACTCTATGCAAAATTGACCATAAAAGCTTATGAATAATTTATCCTCATTATCACAATGGCTTGCATTTTTCATTCAAGAGCCTTATTAGTTGACGATTGTTGTAGGAGTTTTGCGAGTACTTGTATAATTTTTACCGGACTGATAGAAGCTTTAAAGACAGCTTTACAAAATAGCATTTGAATTATTTTGTTGACTATAAGAGTCTCTCCCTGCGGGTAGTATTTCAGAAGGTTGGTACTGTATTTTTCCTCAAATCTACTCTTGAGAATTTTGCACTCACAAGCATTATCTGTTTATCCATTTCATTGAGTCATAGATGAGTTTATTAATTTTTTTTAAATTGACAATTTTTATTGAATTTCCATAAATGAAAACATGTAAAATGGGATACAAAAAAGAAAAGTGGGTAAGGCTACCGTTGTGATGAAACAACTGAATGGCAATACATCTGTAATAACTTGTGACATTGTCTCTAACATCTGTTGTTGTCTAATCATATTCATGAACCGTGGTGGTGGTCCCTCACTCTGTCCAGACCAAGGAAACTTTTCAGTTCGGTGGAAACCTGTATGCAGTGGTGTATTCTGGTTTTGTGCTGCCCTAGGCAGGACAAAACTCAGGCGCCCCCCCCCATCCCCACCCAACCCTTCCACGCGCCACCCCCACCCAACCCTTCCACCCTGCCCCACATTCTAAATACACACACACACATATTCACTGACAGAAACACATACTCACTAACAGACACTCATTCACTAACAGGCAAACACACTCACTAACAGACACACACTAACAGACAGGCACACACTGACAGACAGGCACACACTGACAGACAGACACACTAAGAGACAGACACACACTAAGAGACAGACAGACACACACTAAGAGACAGACAGACACACACTAAGAGACAGACAGACACACACTAAGAGACAGACACACACTAAGAGACAGACACACACTAAGAGACAGACACACACTAAGAGACAGACACACACTAAGAGACAGACACACACTAAGAGACAGACACACACTAAGAGACAGACACACACTAAGAGACAGACACACACTAAGAGACAGACACACACTAAGAGACAGACACACACTAAGAGACAGACACACACTAAGAGACAGACACACACTAAGAGACAGACACACACTAAGAGACAGACACACACTAAGAGACAGACACACACTAAGAGACAGACACACACTAAGAGACAGACACACACTAAGAGACAGACACACACTAAGAGACAGACACACACTAAGAGACAGACACACACTAAGAGACAGACACACACTAAGAGACAGACACACACTAAGAGACAGACACACACTAAGAGACAGACACACACTAAGAGACAGACACACACTAAGAGACAGACACACACTAAGAGACAGACACACACTAAGAGACAGACACACACTAAGAGACAGACACACACTAAGAGACAGACACACACTAAGAGACAGACACACACTAAGAGACAGACACACACTAAGAGACAGACACACACTAAGAGACAGACACACACTAAGAGACAGACACACACTAAGAGACAGACACACACTAAGAGACAGACACACACTAAGAGACAGACACACACTAAGAGACAGACACACACTAAGAGACAGACACACACTAAGAGACAGACACACACTAAGAGACAGACACACACTAAGAGACAGACACACACTAAGAGACAGACACACACTAAGAGACAGACACACACTAAGAGACAGACACACACTAAGAGACAGACACACACTAAGAGACACGCGCACTAAGAGACACGCGCACTAAGAGACACGCGCACTAAGAGACACGCGCACTAAGAGACACGCGCACTAAGAGACACGCGCACTAAGAGACACGCGCACTAAGAGACACGCGCACTAAGAGACACGCGCACTAAGAGACACGCGCACTAAGAGACACGCGCACTAAGAGACACGCGCACTAAGAGACACGCGCACTAAGAGACACGCGCACTAAGAGACACGCGCACTAAGAGACACGCGCACTAAGAGACACGCGCACTAAGAGACACGCGCACTAAGAGACACGCGCACTAAGAGACACGCGCACTAAGAGACACGCGCACTAAGAGACACGCGCACTAAGAGACACGCGCACTAAGAGACACGCGCACTAAGAGACACGCGCACTAAGAGACACGCGCACTAAGAGACACGCGCACTAAGAGACACGCGCACTAAGAGACACGCGCACTAAGAGACACGCGCACTAAGAGACACGCGCACTAAGAGACACGCGCACTAAGAGACACGCGCACTAAGAGACACGCGCACTAAGAGACACGCGCACTAAGAGACACGCGCACTAAGAGACACGCGCACTAAGAGACACGCGCACTAAGAGACACGCGCACTAAGAGACACGCGCACTAAGAGACACGCGCACTAAGAGACACGCGCACTAAGAGACACGCGCACTAAGAGACACGCGCACTAAGAGACACGCGCACTAAGAGACACGCGCACTAAGAGACACGCGCACTAAGAGACACGCGCACTAAGAGACACGCGCACTAAGAGACACGCGCACTAAGAGACACGCGCACTAAGAGACACGCGCACTAAGAGACACGCGCACTAAGAGACACGCGCACTAAGAGACACGCGCACTAAGAGACACGCGCACTAAGAGACACGCGCACTAAGAGACACGCGCACTAAGAGACACGCGCACTAAGAGACACGCGCACTAAGAGACACGCGCACTAAGAGACACGCGCACTAAGAGACACGCGCACTAAGAGACACGCGCACTAAGAGACACGCGCACTAAGAGACACGCGCACTAAGAGACACGCGCACTAAGAGACACGCGCACTAAGAGACACGCGCACTAAGAGACACGCGCACTAAGAGACACGCGCACTAAGAGACACGCGCACTAAGAGACACGCGCACTAAGAGACACGCGCACTAAGAGACACGCGCACTAAGAGACACGCGCACTAAGAGACACGCGCACTAAGAGACACGCGCACTAAGAGACACGCGCACTAAGAGACACGCGCACTAAGAGACACGCGCACTAAGAGACACGCGCACTAAGAGACAGACAGACGCGCACTAAGAGACAGACAGACGCGCACTAAGAGACAGACAGACGCGCACTAAGAGACAGACAGACGCGCACTAAGAGACAGACAGACGCGCACTAAGAGACAGACAGACGCGCACTAAGAGACAGACAGACGCGCACTAAGAGACACGCGCACTAAGAGACAAGACACGCGACAGACAGACGCGCACTAAGAGACAGACAGACGCGCACTAAGAGACAGACAGACGCGCACTAAGAGACAGACAGACGCGCACTAAGAGACAGACAGACGCGCACTAAGAGACAGACAGACGCGCACTAAGAGACAGACAGACGCGCACTAAGAGACAGACAGACGCGCACTAAGAGACAGACAGACGCGCACTAAGAGACAGACAGACGCGCACTAAGAGACAGACAGACGCGCACTAAGAGACAGACAGACGCGCACTAAGAGACAGACAGACGCGCACTAAGAGACAGACAGACGCGCACTAAGAGACAGACAGACGCGCACTAAGAGACAGACAGACGCGCACTAAGAGACAGACAGACGCGCACTAAGAGACAGACAGACGCGCACTAAGAGACAGACAGACGCGCACTAAGAGACAGACAGACGCGCACTAAGAGACAGACAGACGCGCACTAAGAGACAGACAGACGCGCACTAAGAGACAGACAGACGCGCACTAAGAGACAGACAGACGCGCACTAAGAGACAGACAGACGCGCACTAAGAGACAGACAGACGCGCACTAAGAGACAGACAGACGCGCACTAAGAGACAGACAGACGCGCACTAAGAGACAGACAGACGCGCACTAAGAGACAGACAGACGCGCACTAAGAGACAGACAGACGCGCACTAAGAGACAGACAGACGCGCACTAAGAGACAGACAGACGCGCACTAAGAGACAGACAGACGCGCACTAAGAGACAGACAGACGCGCACTAAGAGACAGACAGACGCGCACTAAGAGACAGACAGACGCGCACTAAGAGACAGACAGACGCGCACTAAGAGACAGACAGACGCGCACTAAGAGACAGACAGACGCGCACTAAGAGACAGACAGACGCGCACTAAGAGACAGACAGACGCGCACTAAGAGACAGACAGACGCGCACTAAGAGACAGACAGACGCGCACTAAGAGACAGACAGACGCGCACTAAGAGACAGACAGACGCGCACTAAGAGACAGACAGACGCGCACTAAGAGACAGACAGACGCGCACTAAGAGACAGACAGACGCGCACTAAGAGACAGACAGACGCGCACTAAGAGACAGACAGACGCGCACTAAGAGACAGACAGACGCGCACTAAGAGACAGACAGACGCGCACTAAGAGACAGACAGACGCGCACTAAGAGACAGACAGACGCGCACTAAGAGACAGACAGACGCGCACTAAGAGACAGACAGACGCGCACTAAGAGACAGACAGACGCGCACTAAGAGACAGACAGACGCGCACTAAGAGACAGACAGACGCGCACTAAGAGACAGACAGACGCGCACTAAGAGACAGACAGACGCGCACTAAGAGACAGACAGACGCGCACTAAGAGACAGACAGACGCGCACTAAGAGACAGACAGACGCGCACTAAGAGACAGACAGACGCGCACTAAGAGACAGACAGACGCGCACTAAGAGACAGACAGACGCGCACTAAGAGACAGACAGACGCGCACTAAGAGACAGACAGACGCGCACTAAGAGACAGACAGACGCGCACTAAGAGACAGACAGACGCGCACTAAGAGACAGACAGACGCGCACTAAGAGACAGACAGACGCGCACTAAGAGACAGACAGACGCGCACTAAGAGACAGACAGACGCGCACTAAGAGACAGACAGACGCGCACTAAGAGACAGACAGACGCGCACTAAGAGACAGACAGACGCGCACTAAGAGACAGACAGACGCGCACTAAGAGACAGACAGACGCGCACTAAGAGACAGACAGACGCGCACTAAGAGACAGACAGACGCGCACTAAGAGACAGACAGACGCGCACTAAGAGACAGACAGACGCGCACTAAGAGACAGACAGACAGACGCGCACTAAGAGACAGACAGACAGACGCGCACTAAGAGACAGACAGACAGACGCGCACTAAGAGACAGACAGACAGACGCGCACTAAGAGACAGACAGACAGACGCGCACTAAGAGACAGACAGACAGACGCGCACTAAGAGACAGACAGACAGACGCGCACTAAGAGACAGACAGACAGACGCGCACTAAGAGACAGACAGACAGACGCGCACTAAGAGACAGACAGACAGACGCGCACTAAGAGACAGACAGACAGACGCGCACTAAGAGACAGACAGACAGACGCGCACTAAGAGACAGACAGACAGACGCGCACTAAGAGACAGACAGACAGACGCGCACTAAGAGACAGACAGACAGACGCGCACTAAGAGACAGACAGACAGACGCGCACTAAGAGACAGACAGACAGACGCGCACTAAGAGACAGACAGACAGACGCGCACTAAGAGACAGACAGACAGACGCGCACTAAGAGACAGACAGACAGACGCGCACTAAGAGACAGACAGACAGACGCGCACTAAGAGACAGACAGACAGACGCGCACTAAGAGACAGACAGACAGACGCGCACTAAGAGACAGACAGACAGACGCGCACTAAGAGACAGACAGACAGACGCGCACTAAGAGACAGACAGACAGACGCGCACTAAGAGACAGACAGACAGACGCGCACTAAGAGACAGACAGACAGACGCGCACTAAGAGACAGACAGACAGACGCGCACTAAGAGACAGACAGACAGACGCGCACTAAGAGACAGACAGACAGACGCGCACTAAGAGACAGACAGACAGACGCGCACTAAGAGACAGACAGACAGACGCGCACTAAGAGACAGACAGACAGACGCGCACTAAGAGACAGACAGACAGACGCGCACTAAGAGACAGACAGACAGACGCGCACTAAGAGACAGACAGACAGACGCGCACTAAGAGACAGACAGACAGACGCGCACTAAGAGACAGACAGACAGACGCGCACTAAGAGACAGACAGACAGACGCGCACTAAGAGACAGACAGACAGACGCGCACTAAGAGACAGACAGACAGACGCGCACTAAGAGACAGACAGACAGACGCGCACTAAGAGACAGACAGACAGACGCGCACTAAGAGACAGACAGACAGACGCGCACTAAGAGACAGACAGACAGACGCGCACTAAGAGACAGACAGACAGACGCGCACTAAGAGACAGACAGACAGACGCGCACTAAGAGACAGACAGACAGACGCGCACTAAGAGACAGACAGACAGACGCGCACTAAGAGACAGACAGACAGACGCGCACTAAGAGACAGACAGACAGACGCGCACTAAGAGACAGACAGACAGACGCGCACTAAGAGACAGACAGACAGACGCGCACTAAGAGACAGACAGACAGACGCGCACTAAGAGACAGACAGACAGACGCGCACTAAGAGACAGACAGACAGACGCGCACTAAGAGACAGACAGACAGACGCGCACTAAGAGACAGACAGACAGACGCGCACTAAGAGACAGACAGACACAGACGCGCACTAAGAGACAGACAGACACACACGCGCACTAAGAGACAGACTAAGAGACAGACTAAGAGACAGACAGACACACACGCGCACTAAGAGACAGACTAAGAGACAGACTAAGAGACAGACACACACACTCACATTAACACTCACTTTTTTGTATTTATTTAACAACCCCCCCAGCCTCCTTACCTTTAGGAATGCTGGGGGGGGGGGGGTTCTCTCTCTTTCTGGTGTTGCTGGTCGGGCTGCTGGGCTGGCTGTTAGGCGCGGGCGGCAGTGGCGAGGGAGCACTTTCCCCTGAGCTCTCTGCTCAGCTCCCTCGCGCGCCGCCCGCAGAGTGAGGCTGGGAGGCGGAGCCAGAATATGACGTCATATTCCGGCTCCCAGCCTCACTCTGCGGGCGGCGCGCGAGGGAGCTGAGCAGAGAGCTCAGGGGAAAGTGCTCCCTCGCCACTGCCACCCGCGCCTAACAGCCAGCCCATCCGGCATGTCTGTTAGCCGCAAGGCTAACAAGACATTTGCCCTGGGCGTTTGGGGGCGGCTTTTTTTGCCGCCCCCTGAAAAATGCCGCCCAAGGCAAATGCCTTGTTTGCCTCGCGGCTAATACGCCCCTGCCTGTATGTACCATCTTAGACTGACTCTGGTAGCTATGGTTTAACAAACGGTATAACATATTTACAAGGATTGGTCAGCTCTGTGATATTTAAAATACATGGTGTAGTGTACTAAACTACCTGTGCAAACTTATTGTGTTTGGGGTATATGCCCCTGTGATTGTACAGGTGTTTGTGCTAAATGTTGTACCATCTGGCTCCATAATAATGAATAATAATGAATACAGCCAAGATGTTGGGGCCTCCTATGTGCGTTGTGCTAGTGAAGAGGCTGTCTCCGTTTATGTTTAAGTTTTAAGAGATTATTTACTTCGTGACATGATATATTGAATAAAAATTAGGCTTTTTTTCAAGCATTTGCTCAGTAAAATACATTCGTATAAAATATACAAGAGTGCGGTATCATATGTTTTTGTGTCTCCGTTTATGGCGGTTCTAGGTGAGCTTATTTTTAACTTGGTTTTCCAAACAGACAACATTCTGTATTTCAGTTTACTGCCTATCAGGTATCGACCGATATTGATTTCAGGCCGATAGCCGATAACGTACCGATATTCTGTACATTTACCATTTTGAAAAAAGAAACCATTTCTTCACATCTACTGTTAACGGAACATATTTTATTTATTTTAGAATTGTATTTATTTTTTAAGTGGTAAATGCACAAAATATACATGCCAGTCATATTTTTTGTTTTGTTTTCAAGAATATTTAGTGTTCGTCTCCCTCCCCTCCCTGTCTCTTGGTATACTGTTCCCCTCCCAGGCCCGTAGTGTACCTCACCCCTCCCTGTCCCTTCAGTTTACTCTACCCGACTGACAGGAAGTGCTCTCTCAGTGAGTACAGGAAACTGAAACTCGTGTACCACGGTCCGCTCTGCTCCACTCCACCACGCTACACAGTGTGATAGGTGGGGGAGCACTCGCGCCCCCAGAGCTGGTGCACCCTAATGCAGCCGCATGTTTCGCCTTATGGACGCGCCAGCCCTGCTTGCGCTGGCCCACTGCAGCTTCGCACATAATCAGCAATTTCGGTATCAATAGTGACCGATACTGACATTTGCTAAAATCCGGAATATCAGCCAATAATATCGGCCAAACTGATAATCAGTCTATCCCTACTTCCTATAGATTGAAATAAGTCTTAAAAGAGTAAGTCGTCTTAGACAAGACTTCATATTTATAGAAATTGCCAGTTTCTATCTCTTGTAGCCATAAGAAGCTGAGTATAGTTAAAGGTTGCAAGTAAAAATGAAAATACGGCCATTTGAAATTAAAGCTGTTTTCTGATTGGTTGAAGTGTACTATCAGCCAGTCCAAATTGACCTGGAAATCCACCAGTACAGATTATATAATATAATTCTCTTATGTAAGCAGAACTTAAAGGAATGCTCAAAGCACTACAATGAACTGTAGTTAAGAAACTAAGAATGCCCTGGTCTCCATCTTTTGGAGCCAGAAGCTCTCTGCCGGAGCTAAGGCTGGAGGTTCATGGCGGAAAGCAGTCAGGTGCTGCTCTGTCAATGAGCTGTTCCTGCATTGCAGGGCTTAGCTCAGGAGACCTAATGAAAGCTCCTAGGCAGAGCTTCCAACTTCTCAGCATTGGCAGGAGAAGCAGAGAGCACCCCCCAGCGGACCAAATGGTTTGCTTACACTTTTTCTTATGTGTTGCTTTAATACCTACTTCTAATAAATATGGCATACTGTGCTTTATGACCGTATACATCTGTTCTGAATAAAATGCTAGAAGGGTGGCACACGGTTTAAAAGACTGGGTGGTGGCTTAGGTCATCATGATGAGATTCACAGATGTTTTAATAAAACAAAAACAAAAAAAACATTTATGTGACTATATGAACTAGATGCTTCTGGAATGCTTGATAGATATGTTTCTTTAAAATGTTCTTGCCAAACATCACAGAATAAATTGTTCGGATACAGTTTATAATTTACAAAGTGTAGAAAAAGTGCAAGGGTTCACTGATAAGACCTGGATAAGCATATTCACTGGTTTAAGAGCCACGTGGATGTGACTTCTTTCAAAATATGTACTCTGTAAATGGTAAGGCCTTTTATTGATGTCATCCAGCCCTATAGTGGTTATGGTGCCAGGAGTACCTTGGCACTGTCCCACAATTAGGGGTCAAACTGTTTTTCATTATAGTTGGGCACAGGTGCAAGATTTTATTTTTGCCTCCTCCTCCCGTATTGCATGGATTGAACAAAAGGTAGATCCCCCATCCAGGCCCGGACTGGCCATCGAGCAAACCGGGCAAATGCCCGGTGGGCCGCGATGGCCATGGGCCGAGGCCGGCAGGAAAGATCAATAGATCTCCCCTGCCGGCCCATGCGCAGCAGCACCGGCCCCAAGATGGAGTTCTATCCCATCATGGGCCGGAGGGGAGATCGGGAAGTGAGCCGGTCTCCCTCCGCGCACGGCGAGCAGCTTCCGTTCTCTTCTTCTCGCGAGCTCCGAGATTATCAGAGCGTTGCCATGGTAACCCGCGGCAACGCTCTGAAAAAACGGCGCTCGCGAGAGGGAGAGAGAGATGGTCTGTACTCTGCGGGGTACAGACTGAATTACCTGCCTCTGGACCGCCAGGGATGTGTGTGTGGCGTAGTCCCCCCTCACTGGACCACCAGGTATGTGAATGTTCCCGCCCCCCCCCCCTGAAAAGTTAAAAGGGGAATAAATAGATTTTTTTTTTTTTTTACTTTTTAATAATAATAATAATTTAAGGCCATATACACACACAAACACATTACACACATACAAACACACTACACACTGCACCACTAACACACACACATTCTGCTCCCCTGCACTAACACACAAACACACACTGCACTAACACTCACTGCACCACTAACACACACACATTCTGCTCCCCTGCATTAACACACACTGCACTAACACTCACTGCAGTAACACACAAACACACGCACTGCACTAACGCGCACTGCACTAACGCGCACTGCACCACTAACACACACACACATTCTGCTCCCCTGCACTAACACGCACTGCACTAACACACAAACACGCACTGCACAAACACGCACTGCACTAACACACAAACACGCACTGCACTAACACACAAACACGCACTGCACTAACACACAAACACGCACTGCACTAACACACAAACACGCACTGCACTAACACACAAACACGCACTGCACTAACACACAAACACGCACTGCACTAACACACTAACACGCACTGCACTAACACACTAACACGCACTGCACTAACACGCACTGCACTAACACGCACTGCACTAACACGCACTGCACTAACACGCACTGCACTAACACACAAACATACTGCTCCCCTGCACTAACACACACTGCACTAACACACAAACATACTGCTCCCCTGCACTAACACACTACACACACAGCACCCCCTGCACTAACACACTACACACACAGCACCCCCTGCACTAACACACTACACACACAGCACCCCCTGCACTAACACACTACACACACAGCACCCCCTGCACTAACACACTACACACACAGCACCCCCTGCACTAACACACTACACACACAGCACCCCCTGCACTAACACACAAACACACAGCACCCCCTGCATTAACACACAAACACACAGCACCCCCTGCATTAACACACTGCATGCACTCTATACCCCTACATACACTCTATACCCCTATATCCACACTGCACCTCCTGCACTTACACACAAACACACTACACACACTCTATACCCCTTATATACACACTATTCCCCTGACACTCACATACACACACTAAACACACTCTATACCCCATAAACCTACACTACACTCCCTGCACTCTCATACGTTATACCCCTATAAACACACACATCACACCCCCTGCATGCACCCACACTAAATACATATTCTGCACCCCTTGTACACACTACACCACCTATGCATACATTATCCCCCCTATACACATGTGCTCTACAGCTCCTATATGCATACACACACTAGAGCCCCTAGATACACTCACAAACACACAGTACAGCTCCTTACATGCACACACTCCACAGGCCCTATATGCATACACACACACAAACACACATACTTTACAACCCAGAGACACACACACTACAGCCACTATCCACATGAAGTACGCCACAAACAGACCTCTTCACACACACAATTGCTCTACACACATGCAACGTCCAAACATTTACAACAACACAAGGAACATCCCCACACATGCACAACACTCTTTAACAGTCCGGTTCCTGTTTTGATCTCTGGTATCCCACTATTGAGGACACCAGAAACAAATCGCCAGCAAACGCAGCACAAACTCAACCCCCCTCTTCCCCCCCCAAAAAAAATCCTGGCATTTATTTTAGCCAGGAGCACTGGATGCTCTGGAGCAGTCATATTAACATACTCATTTGGTGGGGGGGGAAGGGTGTGTGCGTGTCAATGGTGGTGATATGACATGCCCCCTTTCTGGCCCCGCCCCTAATAGTGGGCTGCTCTGCCTTTAATTGCCCGGGCTGAATTTTTGTCCCAGTCCGGCCCTGTCCCCATCTGTCATACAACTCCCACACAATGCTTTGCTAGCTGGGGAGCTACCATTTGTCCATTATGTACTATTGCCATTTGAGAGCAGTGGTTTACACGTGTGTGTAGTGTTTTCTTATGAATGTAAGGATGCATCTGTATGTAGTGATGCCATTTAAATGCAATGGTGTATTCGTGTCGCATTGGATTTTGAATAGTAAGATGTAAACATATATCCATATTCACTGCCAGACACATATTGGTACACAGACACACACACTGGCACAGATTCAGACACACAAATACATACATGCTGATACACATATAAACACTGACACTAATACAAACACTGACACATGAAGACACACACACACACACACACACACTTACAGATACTGACACAAAAGTGCAGGCCCCAGTTTGGCAGCATCAGACTCATGAACATATGTCAACGTTCATGAGTCCAGCCATGGCCTACCCCAAAATAATGTATAGCATTATAAATGCACGCTAATGTAAAGCTTTTATTTTTTTAATAGCTATATTATATTTATTTAGCAACATTGTTTTGGTAATATTTTAAGCCAGTGTAGTTGGCTGTAGCCAAACCTGCATTAAACCTAATATATGGGGTTATCTGGAGTTCCCTAGCAACAGCATGTTGGGTGGCATATTACTGGTCTTATTGTTTCTGCTGTTTCATCTGCTTTAGAATATAATACTCCTCATGTTTATGCAGACTCTAAACTGGAAGAAAACTAATTTAATACAGATGATTTTTTTTTTTTTTTTTTATTGCTATTTAATATAAGCCACACAGTGCCAGCAGGGATTTTGAGGGCAACCACAGTGGTTTCAGTTATTGGCAGAGAATTTCTTGGGAGTTTCATCACCTCTCCAACTCAATTTTGCCCCTGCATTACTAACTACTTGTCATTCCCTAAACTCATCACAATCACCCCATCTACGCAATTTTACAATGGCAGTCTGGTTTCTGTACTATGGTATTGCTCACCTCCTTGCTATTTACACACGCTTGAGCTTTTGTTAGGTCTCGCATTACAGGGATGATGGTGATGTAATATCTTTTGACATCAGGTTTGCATGCAAAGTTGCTACACATAATTTCATATGCTGCGGGCCAGTGTAGTGCATTTATGGGCCATAGGTTAAGCATAATACCCACTTTTGCAACAATGTATGATTCATGTCTTGATTGATCTTGAGGAAGACCCGAACGGGTCAAAACGTCGATCAAACCACTTGTAAAATCCTGTATGGATTAAATAACAATTTATTAATTGAAGACCACAGAGTGCATCTCATATATACTCTTGAGTGGTACACTGGCTTTGCCTCTTTTTCTAAGTTGTGTTTCAAAGCTGTTGTATACTGCAGACACAGCCTAAAAGGGAATCCCATGTTTAAAATGGAATGAGGCAAAAAATGTGCTTCTTTATGGAACTAATTTGCATATGCCCACCCTGAATCCTTTGTGGTAGTAACATCACTGCAAATTTGTGATTCTTGTGGGAAAATAGTCTATGGCTTGATGTGTGTGTGTGTGTGTGTGTGTGTGTGTGTGTGTGTGTATATATATATTTATTTCATTCAAGTAGAGATTATAGCCGCATTAGTCCAGTGATGTAGATGTATAAAACAGATCAAAATCATATCTTGTAATACTTTTTGAGTTGAGTTGTGATACAGGGGTTAAAGTGACATGAGTGCAGATATGACACAGGTTTGATAGAAAATAGACAACATTCTTGCAGATGATCGTAAATATCAATCTGAAGATCAGAGGGAGCAAAACACACAAGCCAACAGTGTAGAAGGTGGTAATATGTAAAAAAAAATATATATATATATATATATATATATATATATGTGTATATATATATATATATGCACAGTTACATATATAAACATACATGCATATGACAGAACAGTAAGATAATGTGGGGGAGTGTTCATGTAAAGTATTGGTAGTGAGACAGGAAACCCAAATCAATGTTTAGTTCTCTATTCTTGCTGTTAAACAATTTGATCATTCTGGTGTCAGAAGTTTATTTCTTGGGTATTTTTTTTTTTTTTTAAACCCCCTTTCAGTACTTTTTTAGGTCCTTCATTGAGTGGCCAGGCAGGGTTAAGTGATGTCCCACAGGAGTGCAATAGGATTCTTCTTTGTGGTGTTAAATTGAGTGTCTGTGCATATTCATTCTGACATTTAATTGTTGGGTGGTCACATGCATGGAGTTTTTACAGCAGAGTTGATTTGTTTTATTAATAGTCTTTGGTTTGTAGCCTTTCTGTCTCACAAATTGGGAGAGTACATTTAGATGGGAATTACGGTCATTAGGATCAGAGCATATGCGATGGTACGTAGTGGCTTGGCTGTAGATGATGCCCTGCTTGGTATGGGAAGGGTGGAAACTGGAGCTGTGAAGGTAATTGCACCTGTCTGTGGGTTTTTCTGTAAACCGTGGTGTGGATTGTGCCTTTTCTTACATGTCATAGTGGTGTCTAGAAAATTCACATATCTAGTTGAATATTTCATTTTTTTTGTTTGATGGAATGAGTTAAGAGTCATGGAACTGTATCAGTTTTTCTTCGCTTTCAGTCCAAATTATGAAGATCTCATCGATTTATAGTGATAATATTTGTATGGTATTTGTATGGTTTGGTGTGCTGTATTTCTTGGAATCTCTGTTCAAGATCTGCCATAAACAGATTAGCATATTGGAATGCCATCTTAGTGCCCATATCAGTGCCCATGGTTTGTAGGTAAACATCATTGTTAAAACTGAAATAAATGTGTGATGATGAATAGTGCCAGATCTATAATAATTTGGGGGCTGTATTTTTGGTTGCTGGCATAAGAGAGGAAATGAAAGCAAGTATTGATGCCATCCGCATGTGTTGCAGTATAGAGATTTCATATCCATGGTTACAGGGATGGTGTTAGCAGGGAGATTGGTGATTTGGCTGAGTTTGTTGAGGAAGTCGGTTGTGTCTTTTATGAAGCTGTGTTGGTGACTAGAGGTTTTAGGGTATTTTCTACCAGTCCTGAGATCTGTTCTGTGAGAGTTCCCATTCCTGTAATTATGGGTCTTCCAGGATTACCTGCTTTGTGGATTTTGGGAAGCATATAGGAAGTGCCCAGGTAGGGACTAGTTGGTATGAGTGATTGCAGTTCTAGATGCAAATTCTCAGGAAAGGATTTAATGAGCTCCCTAAGTTGTAATGTATATTACTTGGTGGGGTCTCATTTAGTTTTCTATAGTATTTGTCATCTGACAATTGCCTGTCCCCCTCATTTATGTAGTCCTGGGTGTTCATTATCGCTACTGCTCCTTCCTTGTCTGCTGGTTTCATGGTGATAGCATGATTATTTTTCAATTCATTTATAGCCGTTTGTTCCTGTACTGAGAGATTATGAAACATTTTCTTTTGGTTTTGCTTGGTTGTCAAGGATACTGTTCTTAGACTGAAACTTTCGATGTAACTGTTCAGTTTGGCATTTCGTCCTGGTGCTGGAATGAAATTAGTTTTATTTTTCCTGTTGTGGTTTCAGTGCTCTTTTTGTCATGGAAGTAATACCCTTCCAAACAGACCATTCCTGTTCAGTCTTTTTTCCTAATTGTACTGTCATGAACGTTATTAACATTTAACATGCTAACAAAGGCCTGTAGAGTCTGAGAAGTAACTCTTGGGTTTTGCAATTTCTCTGAACATTGCACAGTCTGATCTTGGGCTGAATTTGTTGGGACACCCACTCTTGGGAAGATTGGCAACTGTCTTGGATGTTTATTTTACTTTTGAATAATTCTCATTGTAGAATGATGGACTTTAAATTCTTTGGAAATGGCCTTATAACTCTTCCTAGTTTGATGGGCAGCAACTAAGGATCGACCGATATTGATTTTTTTTTTTTTAGAGCCGATTTTGATAATCTGTGAACTTTTAGGCCGATAGCCAATAACTTACCGTTATTCTGTACATTTACCATTTTGACAAAATAAACTATTTCTACACAAATCTACTGTTAACTGAACATATTTATTATTATTTTTTTTTTTTTGCAAATCTTTTTTTTTTTTTTTTATTAAGGTAAATGCAAAAAATATACATGTCAGTCAGAATTTTTTGGTTTTCAAGAGTGTGTGTGTGTGTGTGTGTGTGGTGGATGCAGTGACCGTATTTGATTAGTGTATGAAGTTTGTGTAGTGTGTATAGTAAATGCAGCGAGTGTGTAAAGTGAATGGAGGATGTGTGTAGTGTGTGTTTGTGTAGAGTGTTTATATAATGCAGTGTGTGTGGGTATGTAGTGTGTGTATAAAATGAGGGGGCAGTGGGGGCATTTTTATTTGTAATATTTTTTTAAATATTCCCCTTCCCTACTTCTTATTTGGCCAGGGATGGGGGACTATGGTATTCTCTGGTGGTCCGGTGGCATGGATTGTGGAGTAGGGGCCCGCAGCAAGCTTCCTTCCCGGCAGCTCCCTTTAGTTCCCCTCTCTAAATCTCGCGGCCTGTGTGCCGGTCGGAGCGTTGCCATGGTAACCCGTGGCAATGCTCTGGCAGCCGCGAGACTCTCAAGATTTCCCCCCAAGGTGATCTGAAGGGAGCTGCTGGGAAGGTAAGTAAGAGTTTGCTGCAGGCCCTCCAAGACCGTCGGGCCCATGACAAGTATGTATTATTGGCAATATCTGTAACTCTATAAGCTGTTGCCGAAAATACAGAATATCAGCCAGACCGATAATCAGTCGATCCCTAGCAGCAACAATTGCTTCTCTAAGATCATTGCGGATATATTTACTCCTTGACATTATTTTAACACACACCTGCAGACCAGCAAACTGCTAAAACTTTGGCTTTTGTAGAGGTGGTCACACTGTCACTTACTGATTATTGATTAATCAGGGACACTTGATTAGCAGCACCTGTCTGTTACTTCGACTCAGGAAGTGTGCACTTAGTTTTTCACACATGGATTTCTCATTTTGGCTTTATTTTTGTGAAATCATGACACATGTTGTTGTTCATCTGAGGTTGTATTTACATAATTTTAAGACCTGCGAAGGAACAGATGTTTGTAACTATGTCCTGAAGTTTGAGAGAGAGAGATTGTGTTTTTACCGAGAAATTTAAAATTCACCTACAATATATATTGGAGAGAGCATCATACCGCTCCGGACAATATAATGAAGGGTGTATTATGTATGTGTACATTATATTTCAAAGTATATTGATATAAAATTATAATTAAGCGGATTCCTCAAGTTGGGTCAAGGTTCTTCATTCATTTGTCTGTTTAGAGTGGTACAGTTGTGCTTTCATATATGAGCAGGAATACATTGACTTTCTCCAACATTAGAATTGCCGTCTAATATTTTCAATTAGATTTTTTTTTTCTTTTTTCTAGTGTTTATGAACAGGATAAGTCACTTAAGTAAAAAAAAAAAAAAAAAAAAATTAAAGTGAATTTCACATTTAAGGCCATGGTAGCCAAACTGTAATCATAATGGATTTTTCCATTTTGGCTATTTTGCTCTTAAATTTACAAGTTTCTTTGAATTCTCACTTTAGTAAATAACCCTGTCGTGTTTGCTAAGAAAAATGTAAAGAGACACTGTAGAAATGCTAACCATTTCAAGTAATTGAATTGGTTATAGTACTGGGGTCCCCTGGCACCGTGCCTGGTTTCCCATACGCAGATATCATACACTTTACCCTAGCCATATCGATTTCATGTCATTCCCAGCCATCCAGAAAATGCTGTAAAATATTAAAAATGGTTCAGCACTGATTAAAAGGATGGCATCATGGGACTCTAGATACTGTAGCCATTTCAATGAGATGATGCGGTTAGTGTCTCTTTAAGTTGCATCTTAATTCTGCAGCATGCTGTTAATCTCTGATGTACCCAAACCATATATTGTTAGAGATGAGTTTTACATTGCTTTGCTGGGTTTTTTTTGGTTTTTTTTTTGAGCACATGTTCTTTTTCATCCATTCTAATAATCTAAACCTTTTCTTTTTTTTTCTTTCTTTCATTCAGCTAGAGAATGAGGATGACCCTTCAGAACCCATGGCAATAGAACAGCCTTCAACTTCTACACAAGCAGCAGATTCTTCAGCAACCTCTGTGGTAGATGTGTCTCCTCCACCATATAGCAGTATTATTGTAGAAGGAACTACAGATGCAGGTACTTTTTGTCTGCTAGATTTTACTAGAATACAAATTTTTCACCTGTTGCCCATCCACGTTGTTAATATTCAAAATAATCATTTTGCCTTTTTGTATTCTAAAGAACCATGGCTATCTGATTTGTTATAAGTGTTAGGATGGACTTTGCATTGAAAAAGCAATTTAAAGGGTCACTACAATCCAGCCAGTCTGCCCAGGAGAGAGCATTCTGCAACTTCTAGTCTGCGGCTTCGCCGAGTGCAGAGCTGCAGACTGTTGTAAAGGCCTCATGATCTTCAGCCAATCAGTGTTGCCGTGGATTGCCACGGCATCGCTCTGAACGGAGCTCGCGAAAACTTGACAACACGGTCTGCAGCTCTACACCCTGCGGAGCTACTGACCAGAGGCTGCAGAGTGCTCTCTCCCAGGCAGACTGTTATCAAGGCCACTGTACCACCTGGGAATTTACTTCTGGAGAAAGTGTAGGGAGGCTGTTCAGTCAGTCACCCCTCCTCCCTCCAACACTGACACATCTCACACACTCCTCCCCCGACATGGTCAGCCCCTCACCCCGACACTGTCACCTCCTCCCCCCCCACCCCGACACGGTCACCTCCTTTTCCTCCCCCCTCACCCTCACCTCCGACACGGTCATTAAATAATTATAACCAATGATGACAACCATATTTGACTGAAAAGCTTGCATTGAATTTATGGTGCAATGATGTTCTATTTTGACATTCGCTATGAGGCTTTTCACTAACCACAGATGTAAAACAAAAGAAAGATTCAATGATACCTTGTTCGCTCCTTTTCTTAACTTCTTAATTTTATCAACAGAAACTCACAGCGATTTCTACCCTGTGCCGCCTCCTTACAGCGTAGCAACTACTCTTCCAACATATGATGAAGCGGAGAAGGCAAAGGCAGCAGCAATGGCAACTGCTGCAGCCGAAGCGGCTCAGAGAGTAAGCACAAATGACCTGTTCTGTTTGCATGTTAGCTGTCATTTTCTTTACTCTGGCAATGTAAGAGGTCCGTTCTTCCAAGTTACTTTAAACTTCTCATTGCACAAAAATAGTATAAAGAAGGCTTTACAACTGGCAAGTGAATCACATAATTGCCTAAAAACACAAAAGAAAAACCTTACAAACAGGAAGAAAAATCTTCATTTACTAAACTTGTTTATTCCCTTAGTAGATTTCTTTTTGCTTTCACTATTCAGACAATTCTGCGCAATTCTAAGAGGCATATATATTGAAAAAAATAAAATAGTAAGAAAAAAATGTGTATATATAAAAAAATATTTTTAGAGATGGGAATTTAGCTGAAATATATCAAGCCTATCTGTAATACTTTTTTCCCTCTTTTTTTTTTTTTTTTTATAAATGTTCTTGTCTTCTGCTGAAATAAGTAAAGCTAAATATAGTAATTAAGGAGTTGATGGCATTCCTTAATGTTGAATCTATACAGTGCAAGTTAATACCTGAGAAAAACAAAATTAAGCCAAACCAGGGTCTAAGAAATTAACATAATGATACTCTCTTTAATGGTCCAGAAGCTTCAGGAATATATAGTGAATATTTGAAACGTATAGCTTAAAGGCACACTATACTGCTTAAAGGGATCCTATAGTGCTAGGAAAACAAACCAATTTTCCTTTGCATCAAGGCGCTTTTTTTGTGCCCCCCTCCCTCGGCGCTCAAGTGGTTAAAACTCCTTCAGCCATTTACTTTAATCCAGCGCCAGGCTCCCCGGGCGCTGGTGACCTCTCCTCCCCCTCCGATGTTAGTTCCCGAGTTGAGCCGAATGCGCATGTGCAGCCAGAGGCGTGCACGCATTCAAACTCGCCCATAGGAAAGCATAAGCTGGAGATATTTTGTGTGAGATGCCAAGTGCCAGGATATGATGTCATTCCCACCCCGACATTACTAAACAGCAGAGCAAGAAGATCTTGAAGATTACAAGATCATAGCAGCCACACCCCAGGGAAAGGATCCACTCCAGCTCTCCCAAAGGTTGAGAGGCTGGGTAGATGTAAATTAAAGTTACATTTAAATAACCCTTTATTCCCTTAACGGATTTCTGCGCCGATGTCCCTCGGCACTGGGTCGTGCTCCAACTTATCTGATTTTAGAACAATCAACCCAGGCCATTTCAATTAGATGAATTGGTCTGGGATATATATATCAAGCGCCAAAGGCAGACCGCACCACCCGGAAACCTATGCGCAATATATATATATATATATATATATATATATATATATATATATATATATATATATATATATATATATATATATATATATATATATATATATATATATTGCGCAGAGGTTCTGGGTGGTGCGGTCTGCCTTTGGCACTTGATCCTCCGCATGTGAGGTTGATGCATCAAAGCTTTGTCTCAGTTGGCTCTCAGATCTGATAGGTAGGGAGCTGTAGTAGAAGCACTTGTGTGTCAGTCACCATGGAGGGGTCCCAGTTTCACTGGTAGTGCAGCAGAAGGGGTATGTAGCTGTGATCAGGTGCTGAGGCAGAGTGCCTCGAACCAGGCATTGAATGATTCCCACCACTGCTCTCAAGGCCTCCTCTGCTTTGCAGAGTATCCATTGCGGCGGCCATCTTTGTTTCGCCACACGGCTTTCAAGACTCCGATTGTGCTGGTTTCAAATGCTAGATTTTGACTGTCTTAGTTGGGACCGGAATAACCCCCGCGGAACCAAAGGGTTGCTCCTTGAGTGAAGCAATAAGTGGCATGCACGACTCGTGAGATTGGCCGCCTTTCGTCTGCTCAGATAGGCCCCTGAAAGGAACTCAGATGCCCAACAGGGAAGGCTGGGCTGGAAAGTTTGTGCTTGGCTTGCTTAGCAGTTGGCTTGAAGCTCAGAATCTCCGGTAACAGAAATTTTGGCTTTAAATCACTTGATTTTAGCTCAAGTCAGCAGGAGCAGGTGAGAAACACGTCCATTCAGCTTGAACATCAGGCCCTGCCTGTTCGCATTTTATTTATTTATTTATTTATTTATTTTTATATCCAAATTTCAGAAACTTTAAAGTGTTGGGAATACAAACCTGTATTTCTAATTCCTAGGTATAGTGGGACAGGGATACAGTGTGCCATAACTTACCTTTTTCCAGCATTAAGTCTATCTCGGCACTGCTTACCTCTCTGCCTCCTGTGATGTCACAAAGGCAGCATGGCCTCCTTCAACGTGGTCCAATCCAGTGCTCCTCATAGAGGAGCATTAGGGACCTGATGCGAATGTGCATGCGCATTAAAGCTTCCCCATAGAAAAGCATTTCATCAATGTTTTTACTTGGTCATTGCAGTAAACTGAATGTGTCATGGTGCATGGAATACCACTTTATTATTTATAAAGCGCCAACAAATACTGTAGCGCTGTACAACCATCCAGTAAATGTTTTTTTTTTTTTTTTACACCTCTATTTGTACTGGAACAAATTGAGCAAATAACGCAAAGCAGTTTTTGAAGTTCAGTATGCAATATTAAAACTTTTTGAACAGGAAATAATATGGTTTGACAGTAACCCAAATAGTTATTACAGTACACGAGCTATCAATTGTCAGCTATCATGGGTCTATTTCATTATTTTCTCTGATGCAGCTTGGAGCTGCATGCAATTTCCATTACTGCTTCTGATATTTGAAATGTAATAATAAAATATTATTAGTGTTCTGGGGATAACTGTTTTGACATCTAAAGTGTCTTTTTGTACATCATCATTTATGAAGTACTTGTTAAAAGGTATACATATGGACATGCTTGAGTTACTAATGATGGCATGCAGCCAAATTCTTACTCTCCAACTCATGAAGTTGGAACTGACTAGAACTTATATTGTGTTCTTTCATTTGTAATTGTAAATATATGCAATAATGTTATCTTTTGTGCTATGCATGCAAAATATGAATTAAGGAGTGGATGATTATAGCAACTATTGTTGAAATAAATATTCCTTTATTTTGTAAACTACATTAAGCTACTTGCCTTAAACCTGGAGTGAATTACTAAAAAAAAAAACTGTTTTAGAATTAATCTTGCAGCACTGAATGGATGAAATATTTAATATTTCTAAAAAGTTTGCATTTGTTTTAGACGTTTGAATAAATTTATTTTTGTATCTGGTGTTTTGCTATTGCTTTGTGTGGCCACTCATTAATATTGTCGAGGTTCATGATGGTTACTTGTATATTTTGTATGTAGGGCTTTGGCAGCACATTATAAGGTTTATATTCACGTGTTCTCGGTCATATGAGAGGAGAGCACTTGATGATATCTTGTAGAGCAGTGCTATTTCATCAACTAGGCAGCTATTTTAGACCGCTCTAATCGTCTATTTATGCATAATCGCCCAGTAACACAAAATTAAGTGGCATTATCTCATGTGAATTTGTCTAGTACCAGTTACTGAATGAATCCACTTTAACACCCTATGTTTATTATTTTCCATGCATGTATTTAACTCCTTCAGGCTGAATAGATCTGTCATGTCGTGGTAATAACCATTTAGTATAATAACCCTGGTTCTAAGGGGTTAAGAAAAAAAGTGTAACATTTATTGTTTTAATATTCGGTTTTGCATTAATTTTAAAGTCACAAGTTGTTTTAAGAGTATTTTTTTTTCATCTTTACTTTCATTCTCTTGTATACATTTACACAATTGGCAGATGTGATCTGCGTAATAATTGTGCAGACATTATTGCACATGGAAATAATAGCATAGTCAAACTTAATTTGGATTCCTGAATTTCCACACTTTAGAGAATAACCCTTTTCTATTTGCATACAAACAAGTACTGCTTGTTGTCATTTCAATATGTCCTGTAAATTATCTGAGAGGTGTTGTGTAGAAAGAACTAGGTATTGACCGATAACACTTTTCAAGGGCTGATAACCGATAACTGGTACTGATGTTCTGCATTTCTTGCCAATATAAACATCTAGCTGACTGTTTTGCGGTCTGTAGATGTTCATGTGTTCACATTCTCAGTTATTCTTGTTTTGGCATACAGTTTTGTGCCAGAAATTGGTGGAAGGTAAACTTGCCCAGTGTCTACTTTCAGTGATAAATGATCAGAGTAGATATTCCATAACAACTTGCCATCCACCCTTGCTGCACTTTAAGTAGTAGACCATAATGATCTAACTGGGGGGACAGTGTGCCCTGGACTGGTGCCACTTACCTTGTAAAGGGGAGGCTGGGACCCAGCACACACTTTGTTCTGTTTTTGGATGGTCCTCTCTTCAACTCTCGCAAGCCTTGAATGCCGCACAGTGTGTTGCCATGGTAACGGCAACATTTTGACAGCCGGGGGCTTGTGAGCTTTGAAGAGAGGAGCTGAAGATAACATACATCGGGCCTTCTCCCACACCCGCATTATCAGCAATATCTGTATAATTATAGGCGGACCCAAATATTTGCCATAATGCTGAATATCCGCTCATAATAATCAGGCAATTCCCTAGAAAGAACTAATGTCCCTACAGAAATTGTGGGGTATAAACATGGTAATTTCTTATGGATAATAGTGGTTAATAGGGAACAGATCCTTCCTCCTACTATAAGTTGTGTTGAAAAAGGAATAAGAGGACAGTCACCCAAATGATGAGATGAGATATTTTTATAGGTATTCTATGACATGCAAATATTTAGAAAAACGCGTTTCCACACTATTCTAGCTTGGGAATTAGAAGCCAAGGAATTGATGAACCTATTATACAGGGAGTTGCAGCATTGAGTCAAATAAAAATGTTGGTGACAACTATATTTGGAATCTGAAACTTGAATGGTTATCAGTTCAAATTTCTTAGAACAGGGATGAAAAAAGGGTAGATCCTCATGTGTTTTATAACATCTGGCAATCTATCTTTTCGACATCTCTGCTCTAGTGCTGCAGTTTCTAGAACACTAACATTGTGTGATTACTATGCCGTAAGGAACAATGGGGTTTATTCACAGGGCACCAAACTCAATATTAAATGTAAAAGTAAACCATTTATGCACAAATAGCAGATTTGAAAAAATTATTGAGCGCTGGTATTGTACTTTGTTCAGTGAATAAACCAAAAATATCTGGGATGCCATATGCGAAATATAGATGATTAGAATGTAATGTTTGACTCTGAGCAAGTGCATTAATCCATTCTTCCATGTTAGTTGTGTTTGTGTATTTTTTTTGTTGTTGTTGTTGCATATTTTAACAATGCTGTTCATACTCATTTTCACTTTGCCGTAAAGAGCAGACTGGAAACGTCAAAGTGCATTGTGTGGTCGATGGCTTAACACCTCTGCTTCAGTTTTTATATTTTGTCTTGTCTCTGTTTTACATGCTAAGCACGGCCAAATTAGAGAGTCTAGAAGTCTGTTTGATGAAATATTCCTGAGTCCTTCAGAGGTATGGAAAAACTTTAGACTTTGATATAAAATGTATTTCATGCTGGGAAGCTAACTCCCTGTTTCACTCGGCGACTGTTTCTGAGCTGCCATTTGATGAATTGTTCAGGAACGGTTATTGCACAAGAATACTATACTTAGTCATATAACACCAATAACAAATACATAAAATGTAAAATTATTTCAATGCCATCTTAGGTGACTTGCAAATAACAAGACACTGATTTAAGAACATGTTCCTGCTTTGAAGTGTGAGTCATTTCCTTCACCTATTATTAAACATAAATTGCTATGAAATCACTACTTAAGCCTTACTCACACTGTTATTAATGAAATATCTAGTCTCAAAATAACATTCAGTGCCAAGTTCTGTCAAACTGTCTAAAAGACAAGCATGTTTACATTGAAATGCCTGATGTATAAACAGTTTATTTCCCCTTGAACTCTGAGTTTACATGACTAAATTCCCCCAAAGTATCTGCATTTTAAAGGGCAAATCCATGCCATCCAAATTAGTTTAGCCCCTGCAATGCCATGCATATAGCACTATGGAAAGAATAAATTAGCATGCGTGCGCTTGTACAGAATTTTTCTGTAGGTGCGAGGGTGCATCCAAAGCATCTTGGGTTCATAATGCTGCCCCTTACCCCCATATTTGTCCCTCACAAACTTCCTTAGTATCCTGAATTGAGCGGTAATGAAACGTTACAATTATGCCAATAGAATTATGTTCATAAATCTGTTACTTTCTTAACCATGTGCTCGGCACCCATATGAAACTACCTAAAATGGTCTGAAAGGCAAATGGATATTGTAGGATGTCTATTAATTGAAGTAGAATGAGATTTGAAGTTGGTTAAAAGAGCCTGGGAAAAGTCCATTGTAATAAAAAATTACAATGATTAGTCATTGTGTGGCATGATTCAGGACTAGTGTTGCAGTTCATTTTAGAAGGTTTGAATAGTTTCGTTCTACAGATCCCTGATTAGGTAACCTTGGCACCACATTTGTGTGTGGATTAGATGCCCTGACTTTCTGAGCATAATGAGAAGGGAGCAAACAACTGGGGTGCCAAAGTCAACCATCAGTGTTCTAAATTAGATTACTTCAGGTTCTGAACATAATAAATACAAATGAAAAGTAATTCTACAAATAAATCATGTCAGGCCTTGGAAACAAAGATGCCTTTTGTACTATTAACATCTAAACCTGCCATTCTATGTCCAATTCTTACATTAAATTGCAGTAAGGTGAAATGCAGCTTGTAGGTTTCAGAATAGAATCCATTGCATTGGGCTGGTGTAGGTAGGAGCTACAATCTTTAACATGGGGCTTTTATCACAAAACATGTGGAAGACCACAAATGGGTAGACCCCTGTTTTTTTCTGTAAAGTGTGCTGGCATAATTGCTTGCACGTGTATAGCTTGCATGATACTGATTTGGAGACCATATATGCCTCTTCTGAGATGGCCGAGCAATCTGCATGTACCTGATCAAACAGCAGCAGGCATTCCTAAGCTCTAAAGCAGGATTGCCCAAAAGGCGAATCCCCAGATGTTTGGAAACTACAGTCTTAAGCATATTAAAAAAATAACCATCCTAGTTTAACTAAATTGGTACAGAGTACCTTGTTTAAGGTCCCTTTTTATTGATTAATTTAGAGAACACGTCTTTCTGAGAGTAGTGGTGATTGACTGTCCATCACTAGGATAATCTACAGGAATACATGGAGGCATGTTACATATTCTAAAGTATTAACCTATTTATTCCCAATATTAGGGATGCACCGATTTTATTTATTTTTTTATTTTATTTGTCTATAGTTTAACAGACATGCTTGCATTAACAATTCAGATGATTGTATATCACAATGAAAGATGGTAATGATAACATGAAAAGTCAAGAATACTGCACTTGGGAAAGAACACTATGGGACGGGAGGTGGGAAAGAACACTATGGGACGGGAGGTGAGAGGAATATTAAGGGGGGGCACTAAAAGAAAGGAATTGTTTGTTTTTTCATATTTAATTAAATTCATGAAGTCTAATATTAATAAAATTATAGGGGGGAAAAAACTTTTTATTATTTTTTTAAATCATTTGGGGGAAAAAGTCGTTATTTTCGGCCAAGGGCATCCTGAAGTTTTGGTTTTGGCCCAGAATTTTCATTTCGGTGCATTCCTACCCATTATTTATTTATTTTTTTTCTTACTTTTTCTTCAGTTAAGTAAAATAAAACCATGAAGTTTTTTAGCATCATGTTGAATGAATATTTTTATTTTGACTTTTCATCATATTTTGATAACAGAGTACTGTGTAATGATACTGATTTTTCACTTCCTTCATTAAAGGAATAACCCCCCAAAATAAATCCACTTACAAGGAATTCTCTTGTAATTAAAATAGCAGGAAATATCTGAATTGGTTATGTGAATAACATCCCCCTATTCCCCAAGTAGATTCAAAAGAGGTGAGAACTGTAATCTGTAGATCATATCTTCAATTTATGTTTCTAAAAAGTTTTTCTGATAACTTTAAAAAAAAAGCAGCTGTAATCACATATAAAATGCTTATTTATATGTTATATCTATATTTTGCACTCCGTATCATCTTGAGAATGTTTTTCAAGACTCACAGCAAACATTTTTCCTATTTAAAACACAGAACATCTTTGACTGCTTCCACTAATGGTTGGTGAAACTGATATTTTTCTAGGTTTGTTTGGTTGATTGAAATCTATTGCTAAAAATTATTTTAACTGCTTAACTAGGTCTTCACCTAGAAGAAATGTTATTGCATCAGTAGTGATTTGGTGAAACCGTGTACATTTTCAGTATGTAATCCCCATTGTCATTTAAATATTGCACATCTTGCTTGTAAGAAGTGGTGGCATGTTATCTATGCTGTATCGTTTTTGAGACCGCATGGTCTCTGAACTACATTTCCGTATGCATGAGACTTCTTTGTATTGTTTATTACAGTTTTTGATGTTCATCTTTTCAAAACGAACGCAAAAAAAAAAAAAGAAAACTGAAAAATGGGTCATATAAGCATAGGAAATGCAAATATTTAGTGGAAACTAACCAAAACTTACATGTGGGTGTAAGCAAATGCCATGAGCTAGAGAGAGTTGAGAATTTTAGAGTTCATACTGTGAGCCCTTCTCTGTTAGACTTTATATGTATAACTCTGGAATTACCTGATCCCTGGCTTCTAAGTATGCTTTAGAAACTCTGTTTGTAAAACTTATCAGTGATGGATTGACCAGCATTTGTTTGGCCTTATCAATTAGGATGTATTACTTATACATTTAAAGGAGCACTATAGGGTCAGGAACACAAACATGTATTCCTGACCCTATAGGGTTAAAACCACCATCTAGCCACCCTGGTCCCCTCATGCCTCCCTAAATATGCCTCCCTAAATATAGTAAAATCTTACTTGTATTCAATTCTACTTAGTCCCTGTTTCCTTTTAGACCTGCAGTTGCTTACTTAGTCCCTGTTTCCTTTTAGACTTGCTTCCCCATAGGATTGGCTGAGACTGACAAAGAGGCAGATCAGGGGCAGAGCCAGCACAATTCAAACACAGCCCTGGCCAATCAGCATCTCCTCATAGAGATTAACTGAATCAATGTATCTCTATGAGGAAAGTTCAATGTCTGCATGCAGAGGGAGGAGACACTGAATGTTTGGATGCATTTTAGGCAGCCATGACCCAGGAAGGATCTCCAACAGCTATCTGAGGAGTGGCCAGTAAAGTTATTACTAGGCTGTAATGTAAACACTGCATTTTCTCTGAAAAGACTGTGTTTACAGCAAAAAGCCTGAAGGGAATGATTCTACTCACCAGAACAAATTCAATAAGCTGTAGTTATTCTGGTGATTATAGTGTCCCTTTTAACTATATCCTACAAGGAAACTGTTAAAACTGGCATTTAGAGGCTAACTAATCGTGTGTGTGTTTCAATATCCTATTTGGTATTAACTTTATATAAGCATTTTATATATTTTATAGTTGTTATACAGCTCTCATCGGCCTATTTATAATTTCAAATTCTTTACTTGCATGAAAACAGGAAGAAGAATACCCACCAAGAGATGACTTTAGCGATGCTGATCAGTTGAGAGTAGGAAATGATGGGATTTTCATGCTGGCCTTCTTTAGTAAGTAATGTTCTGCTCTCTCAATCCCACGCACTAATCTCTCCCAGCCCTTCCTGTGCTCCCTCTTATTTTTGTTTATTTGCACTTTTAGAACCCGCCTGCTTCTTGTTTTTTTTTTGTTTAAGACCTTCTTAAAACCCACCTATTCAAAATCACCTTCCTCAATTAAACCTGTCTATTTACTTCTTTGGATTTCACTAGAAGGTCATTTCCAACACCTGACATTTATCTGATCTGATTTCCAATGATTATGTGTTCTTCTGATTGTTGGTTATTTGCATGTTTTTATTTTTCTATATGCAACTGTTTTTGGTTTGGTTTAGTATTGGTTTTTCAGTGTGTGTGTGTGTGTGTATTTTATTTTTTTTCTCTCTTCTGTCTCTTGCAAAGTGCCCTGGTTAAGGAATCTTCACAAGAAGTGTGAAACAAATACATTTCCCTCACCTAGCTGGTTGGAATAGAGCCATAATGATTAGGGGACACACTGTCCTCTACTCCTTGAGAACTCTGTACGTGCCAGGGATTTCTATTTACTGCATTGAAGCTGCTTGCTGCTGATTATGCAAAAAATATGAATAAGTGAAAAACTTTAATATACTTAACCAACTTACTAACCTGTAAGAGCTATAACATATTTCAAGCACCATAAAAGGCAAGAGCTGGGCATTTGTAACTATTTTTACCTATCAGTTCCATATTATTGTGATTTGAAAAATCTGCTTTAAAAACATTCCGTTCTTTTCATTTTGTATTTATGTGTAATGGGTTTAAGACTAAGTTTCAGTTGTCTCACAAATAGGGAAAAGGAGTATTATTGTTGTGGAATCACCCAGATGCCTCTTTTTGCATTAGGAAGTAGTATGCCAAATACCATAGTCTTAAACATTAGCCGGTACATTCCATCTCACATTGTAATTCTAAAGACTTTTTTTATTTTATTTATTTTTTTAAATAAATGAAGGTGAAAGTATGGAGTCTCCTCTGTGGATTTAAATATGAAAAAAAAACTTGTAGTGGTATCCTATTTTAATAGTTTGAAGTAAAACAAGACTAGTGCAGGACACATACATTTCTGTGATGGTATTAAGCCTCCATCTAGTGGTTGATATATAAACTACAATTATTATTTTTATTTTTTAATCATCCCATTTGTAAAATACTGTGACGATTCATCATGTCAAAAAGGGGAACTCCATGCTGGAGATGATCATCATTTTTATTTATTTTTTAACTCGAACAGATGATGCATTAAGAACAATATATGCTTTAAAAAAAACAAACAAAAAAACTCTCATAAATGTTTAGATATATTGATCACACCAGAAATTGGCTTGGCAAGTTAGCATGCACAAGAACTGCCCAGCTTGCTGTGAAAGGAACTTGTTAGAGGAGGAGGAGCTTTTTCTACCATGTGCATGCAGTATGTATATTTGGATGGGCAGAGGAAGAATCATTGTTTTGCTCTATAAGCCCATCGGTTTTCTAATTTCTTATGAGGCTACACAGCAGTGGTTGTTGCAGTTGTATTTCAGTTGCCAGCTTATTCCTGCTAAGCATACAGCTAGCTTGAATTATTAAATTGTTTCTTATGTAGTGGTTATGATGCCACAAGTGCACTGGCCCTGTTCCCCGCTAACAGGGCAAACCGTTCAGCAACAGATATTCTTCTGGAAGCCAACCCAGTCACCATTCGTTGGCTGAAATATTGAAATGCTGCACATACATACTCCAGACATTCTGACTTCTTCAAACCACTGAAGTGGTCATGATGCTTGGAGTAACAGTCTCAAAAAAAAAGTGAAAAAATGATCAGCCTTTCTCTTACTTTACCTGTCTGCATGTCCATATGAGGATGGATGTTTATATTTTAGAATATTATAATGACATTATATTTATACCATTTTTGATAGCATTTTTAAATCTATTACTATGTATACATTTTGATCAATAATATGAAAAAAAATGTGGACATTCTCAATTACTACATTTAAATTTTAATTTAATTACTAAATTGTTATTAGTTTGTAGATAGTGTCAATTTTAAAAAGCCAACTTAACATTCATAATAGTTTCTCTCATTTGCTAACAGGAATGAGGTGCTAATGATGTCCTTACTAACAAGCTTACGGTCTTGAGGAGGTTTAGCATTAGCCTGTAAATAGATGGCTACCTGCTTATATCTGGATACATGACTGTTGTTTTTTAGAGGAAGGGCACAGTTGGGCATGTGGGAACTCAACAGGTGTTAAACCACTTCTTAACATATACCGAAGGATCTAATGATTCAAATACACCTCCGCATAACAAAAATAAACCCTTTTAAGCGATATCCAGCTGTCCCTAGTACCTCTATCTCACAGCATGTAGTCAAATTGTTTTAAAAATGGCTATTGTCCGTAACTTTGCCCCTTCAATTTTTCTGGATATTACTAAAGCAGAGTTCACATTTCACTTTAGTAATATCTTTTTGGTTAATTACTGTAAATTGGTGCTAGGGAACCCCTGCCTATGCAACCACAACATAATATATATTTTATTAAAATTAAAAAATAAATGCCCAAAACTGACCTTTCTTGCAGCATTTACAGGAGATCTGGTCAGTATCTCTTGCTTCTTATAACCGTTGGATGTGTCAGACTCTCAACTAATCCCTGATCTGTAATAAAATTTCACAGGAATTTAGTCAGCATGCAAATTACATCTCTGTCCTGAATAACACTTGCAAGAATAAATGGAAGCAAGGTTTATTGCAAATTGATTTATTGTATATATGCAAATGCCAGATCTCAAGAGCTTTGTGTGTGCGTGTAACTGGAATAGGCATTTAAAAACATACATGTATCAAAAATGTAGAGGATTGTGGGATATGGGCACAAACCATGGTTATAGTCGGGGGTTTTCCACTAGCTCTAGAAAAAGAGGACTCGTAGTCTACTGGGCTACTGACTAATTAGATGCACACATTCCCTCCCCCCTACTAGGAACCTGACCATTGTGAGTAGTTTGATCTGTTAGTTACTATATTTAAATATTTAACCTTTTAAGCACATATAAATACTCAACAATGAGTTGTAAGAAGTGTCAGTTGTCCAGGTGCCTAAACTGTTGACTTAATTTGACACATATCCAAAATGGTTGCAGAAATGTTTTGATGACCAAATCTATGATTGATCCTTGGTCACAGGTATTAAACATATTATTGTTTAAAAAAAAAAAAAAAAGAGATCATCCACTTCACAGATGTGGCATATCAAGATGCTGATTAGACAGCATGATTATTGCAAAGATGTGCCTTGGGCTGGTCACAATAAAAAGCCACTCTAAAATGTGCAGTTTTACTGTATTGGGGGGAGTTTTGGAGGGGGAGGGGTCTGAAAACCAGTCAGTATCTGGTGTGACCACCATTTGCCTCACGCAGTGCAACACAACTCCTTTGCATAGAGTTGATCAGGTTGTTGATTGTGGCCTGTGGAATGTTAGTTCACTCCTCTTCAATGGCTGGATATTGGCGGGACCTGGAACAAACTGTCGTATACACCGATCCAGAGAAACCCAAACATGCTCAATGGGTGAAATGTCAGGTGAGTATGCTGACCATTCAAGAACTGGGATGTTTTCAGCTTCCAGGAATTGTGTACATATCCTTGCAACATGGGGCTGTGCATTATCATGCTGCAACATGAGGTGATAGTTGTGGATGAATGGCACAGCAATGGGCCTCAGGATCTCGTCAAGGTATCTAATGCAGATGATTTTCCCTGAGACGGTTTCTCACCGTTGTGCAGAAATTCTTTGGTTATGCAAACCGATTATTGCAGCAGCTGTCCAGGGTGGCTAGTCTCAGACGATCTTGGAGGTGAAGATGCTGGATGTGGAGGTCCTAGGCTGGTGTGGTTACACATGGTCTGCAGTTGTGAGGCCAGGTGGATGTACTGCCAAATTCTCTGAAACGCTTTTGGAGACGGTTTATGGTAGAGAAATTAAAATTCAATTCACGGGCAACCGCTCTGGTGGACCTTCCTGCAGTCAGCATGCCAATTGCCCGCTCCATCAAAACTTGCGACATCTGTGGCATTGTGCTGTGTGATAAAACTGCACATTTTAACCCCTTAAGGACTGAGCCACATGTACACGTTCTGATCAAAATAAAATATAAACAAAACTTGGAACTTGGAATTTGGAATTTCACCTCTTTCATATTAAGTGCACCAACACTTATTATATATAATTTTATTCAGGAGAAATTTGGCTTTATTTAACATCAAATATTTAGCTATGAAACTTTATTTAATATGAATAAACTATAAAACAATGTGAGAAATTAAGAAATGTTATTTTAGTTCTACATGACATTTTAACTGTGAATGTCATAATACTGTTTGCTTTTACTGCAATAAAATACATATATTTGTATTCAGCGATGTCTCACGTGTAAAACAGTACCGCCTATGTTCAGGTATTATGGTGTTTTGGGAAGTTACAGGGACAAATATAGCATGTTAAATATTTCAGTTTTTTCACATCTAAATTAGTTTGTGACTAAGTGGCTACTAAAAAAGACTGGACAATACCCCATTTGCAATACCTTGGGTTGTCTACTTTTGCAAATGGTATGTCATCATAGGGGTAATTCTCATTCCTAGGCTACCATACGGCCTGAAAGGCAATGTAACCAACCTGGCGAATTTCAATGTGAAAAAACTGAAACACAAGCCTTATATTTGACTCTATACATGAGGGGTACTGTTATACTCAGGAGACTTCACTGAACACAAATATTAGTGTTTCAAAACTGTAAAATGTATTACAACAATTATATAATCAGTGTAAGTGCCTTTTGTGTGTAAAAAAAAAATGCAAAAAACGTCACTTTCATTGATCTCGTTGTAATACATTTTACTGTTTTGAAACACTAATATTTGTGTTCAGCGAAGTCTCCCGAGTAAAACAGTGCCCCCCCCCCCCAATGTACAGGTTTTATGGTATGTTGGAAAGTTACAGGGTTAAACAGAGGCGGCTCTAGACTTTATGAGGCCTTAGGCGAAACGCAAACATGAGGCCCCACTAACAAAAAAGTGTCACATATACACATTGATGCACTGTCTACCTGTGTATGTGCCTGAGAGTGTGTCTGACAGAGAGTATCCTTGTGTGTGCGAATGTATGTCTCTGTGAGCATGTTTGCGTTTTTGTCTGAGACCCTATGTGTATGGGGTAGCTGATGGTGAGAGGGAGCGGGGGGGGGGGGGTGATGGTGAGAGGGAGAGGGAGCGGGGGGGGGTGATGGTGAGAGGGAGCGGGGGGGGTGATGGTGAGAGGGAGCGGGGGGGGTGATGGTGAGAGGGAGCGGGGGGGGTGATGGTGAGAGGGAGCGGGGGGGGTGATGATGAGAGGGAGCGGGGGGGGTGATGATGAGAGGGAGCGGGGGGGGTGATGATGAGAGGGAGCGGGGGGGGTGATGATGAGAGGGAGCGGGGGGGGTGATGATGAGAGGGAGCGGGGGGGGTGATGATGAGAGGGAGCGGGGGGGTTATGATGAGAGGGAGCGGGGGGGTGATGATGAGAGGGAGCGGGGGGATGATGATGAGAGGGAGGGGGGGGTGATGATGATGAGGGGGGGTGATGATGATGGGAGCGGGGGGGGTTATGATGAGAGGGAGCGGGGGGGGAGATGATGAGAGGGAGCGGGGGGGGGAGATGATGAGAGGGAGCGGGGGGGGGAGATGATGAGAGGGAGCGGGGGGGAGATGATGAGAGGGAGCGGGGGGGGAGATGATGAGAGGGAGCGGGGGGGGAGATGATGAGAGGGAGCGGGGGGGGAGATGATGAGAGGGAGCGGGGGGGGAGATGATGAGAGGGAGCGGGGGGGGAGATGATGAGAGGGAGCGGGGGGGTGATGATGATGAGAGGGAGCGGGGGGGTGATGATGATGAGAGGGAGCGGGGGGGTGATGATGACGAGAGGGAGCGGGGGGGTGATGATGACGAGAGGGAGCGGGGGGGGTGATGATGACGAGAGGGAGCGGGGGGGGTGATGATGACGAGAGGGAGCGGGGGGGTGTGATGGTGAGAGGGAGCGGGGGGGTGTGATGGTGAGAGGGAGCGGGGGGGTGATGGTAATGTGAGAGTGAGAGGGGGCTAATGTGAGAGTGGGGGGAGACTGAGGGTGGTGGGGGGTAATGCTGAGGGGGTGAGGGGAGTGATGCTGAGGGTGGTGGGGGGAGTGATGCTGAGGGTGGTGGGGGGTGAGGCTGGTGGGGGGTGATGGTGGTCGGGGGTGAGGGTGGTGGGTGGTGAAGCTGGGGGTGAGCCTGAGTGTGGTGGGGGGTGATGGGGAGGGAGAGCCTACCTTTCCCTGGTGGTCCGGTGTTCACTACTCCCGGTCTGCAGCTCCGCAGAGCTGCAGACCGTGTAATCTCGCGAGATTTTAGAGCGTTGCCGTGGTAACCCGCGGCAACGCTCTGATTGGCCAATTCTCGCGAGTCACATGGTCTACAGCTCTGCACACTGCGGAGCTGCAGACCAGTGTCTGCGGTGGCTGGCCGGGCAGCCAGGAGGGGCCTCGCACCCGGCGGCATACCGGGCACGCCGCCGGCCCCCTCCTGGTGTCAGGTCCTCGGTCAATGACCGAGGACCTGACACACTCTGCCAACAGGCGGTTTAGGCGGCCGCGAGGCCCCAGCCAGCGCGAGGCCTTAGGCGGCCGCCTAAACCGCCTAATTAGAGAGCCGCCTCTGGGGTTAAATATAGTGCTAGCAAATTAAATTCTCTGGACTTTCTGCCCTGGTTATCAGACAGGTCCCGCAAATTGTAATTAATAAAATGACCTAATTATGTAAAAATATTACATACATATAAATGTAGAATTAAAATAAATAAATATATATATATATATATAAAATATGCACACTTAGATTATATATATTAGTTGTTTTTTTTTATTATCTTTATTACAGGCAGCAAGACCCTCCCCCTGCTGGCACTGCTATTGATGGCTATTCTGTCCATGTGATTGTGATGTCCTCGCAAGGACCTCGCGATCACATGACCCAGGAGGGCCAGATCGGCATCCGTGTAAGTACCCTGGACGTCGTGGACGTGCTATGTCGCCCGCTGGCGTTTAGAGCCGGGTCCCCAAGGACGGCATAGCACGCCCTCCATCCTTAAGGGGTTAAAGTGGCCTTTTATTGTGGCCAGCCTAAGGCACACCTTTGCAATGATAATGTTGTCTAATCAGAATCTTTTTATATGCCACACCTGTAAGGTGGATGGATTATCTCGGCAAAGGAGAAATGCTCGCTCACACAGATTTAGACAGATTTGTGAACAATATTTGAGAGAAACCTTTTGTTTACATAGAAATAGTCTTAGATCTTTGAGTTCAGCTAATGAAAAATAGCGACAAAAACAGTTGCGTTTATAATTTTGTTCTGTGTGTGTCTCTATCTCAAACATTTGTTTAACAGCAATTATAATAATGTATTAAATATGCCCATATGCAAATTTGGACTAAGTGTTTTCAATCATCTATTGATGACACTGCACATATTCAATTCTGAGCTGACTTAAAGCAGTGCGTAGGGTTCAGGGAACGGTGAGTTTTACTTACCTGTACTTGTCATTTGCAGCCGCCGCCAGCTTCTTTTGTGAGATCAGCTCGTCGAGCTGACATCGGTGTGTACTCTCTCACAAGCCTGAGAGTACAAAACTGATGTCTATGGAGGATCCACCACAACAAAGCCTTTTTCCCATCACTTGTGACAGCTGAGGGCTTGACAGCAGTAGCTCCACTTTTTGTCAAGCTTAGGAAAATACATAAAACAAAGTAGCCCTACTGTAACTTATTTTATTGAGTTAGAGTTTCAGTGAAATTCAAATACAGTCAATGTTTTTCATAAAGATTTTATCTTCTATAAATTACTCATTTGGGAGGGGGAGGTTACATTGCTGCTTTATAAAAACATCTATTCATTTGGGTATTGCTTTATTTTCTTTGTTTTAGTGGCCTTCATATTCAACTGGATTGGATTTTGCTTATCCTTCTGCATAACAAACACAATTGCTGGGAGATACGGTGCGATCTGTGGCTTTGGATTGTCACTTATAAAATGGATTCTGATTGTGCGGGTAAGTAAGCTGCCTCTATCAGCTATATGAAACCTTTATTTTTCCTAATATTTACCAATCTATGAAAGAATGAATTTTGTGTCATAAAAGGGTTGTCTATGTATTGTACTCCATAAATAACTATCAAATGTATAGTATCCTATTTTAACTAGTATTAGGGCAATCTGATATCTGACTGCTACAGAGTTAGTGCTGGGATCCATTTGTCTATTGACAGCTGTTGGATAAGGGTTAACGACTTTATTTTTAATGTTGGTTTTATTTATTTATTCTTTAGTAAATTGTTTTGGTCCTACCTGGTATAATTATATTTATGATTGTTATGTAAAGTTTTGTTCAAATCGATAAGGGATTCTTGGGGTTTAATACTATCTTATCTGAGTATCTTGTCCATTTTACTCACAATTTTTTAATAGTGCATCTTATTAGTATAGTGCGTCGATCTCTTTAAATAGTATATGTGATGCAGAAATGTACATTTTTACCAGATAGGAATATCTTGTGACTATGTAAATTTACTGGAGGTTTCACCAGCACAATATATAAATAATGTGTATACTACCTGCAATTTTATTATGTTGCATGCTTGATAGGTTCCCATTAGTTAAATGTTTTTTGGAGAATATTCTAGTCACTTTTTGTAGCCTGCCAGTTTGTAGTATAGATATATTTTATTTCTGAAATAATTTTTATTTTGATAAATCTTTTGGTTACTATATGTTAAGTTTTTTTTATTTTTATTTTTTTCCCATCATAAAATATTATACACATTCCTTACCACTTGGTGTCACTGTTGCTACACTTATCACTAGAGCATCATATTATGTTCTGGAAAATTCTGTATTCATGCTTGTTATAGCTTTGGATGAGGATATATATAATAGTATTATGGGTTTATATGTACAATTTATTCAGCTCCCTGCTAGCTAAAGATTTTGTGTTCTTAACACCACTTTATTTATGAAGGTCAAAAAATATGCCACTAGCAATAGCAATTAATAAATAATTTTATAGTCTAATCTATTAAAGGGTATATAAAATTGTATAGCCTTTCACAAGACAAATAGTGGTCATTACTGGCTTGGAATATGTAATGTAAATGATTTTTTGTGGCTAGGCTTACTGTTTATGTCTGGCTCACATGCTGATGTAGATTCTGTGACACAGGCGGCCATATTAGAGAAGATATAAAGTCCTTCTGTTTGGAAAGCAGTGGATTCGTGACAGAATCTGTACACATGTACTAAATGATTACCACAGAAACGTGTCGCCACAGCTGTACCAGAATAGTTGATTTACAGTTTTCTTTATATATAGTATAGATTTTTTTTTTAAATCGGGCTCCAATTCTTATCCATTCTACCACGCCTTTAGCTTTACTGTGTATAAGAAGCACTATAAAAATAAAAAGCAACAATATAGCTAAATTCGCTATAATATGAGCTAAAATATCTGCAAAGTGAGAATAAAGCTAATTGCACCTCTTTGTCCAAATGTGAGAATGCTTGGACAGATTTACTTGTACAGTAGTAAAACGAACACACAGCTATGATTTATGCATAGGCCTACAAAAATCTAACTCTTCTATTCCTAAACAGCCCCTTCTGAGTCTAACTCCCATCCCCAGGTAGAATGCAAGCTCACAGGACCCTTGTATTATCTTGTACCAACATGTATCTACAGTAATGCTATATGAATATGTAATGTTTGTCAAATGTCAGTTTGTGTGCATCCCTATTATATTGTATAACTCTGCAGAATCTACAGCTGCTTTGTAAACCTGAAATCCGAAAAGTTACGATTTACGCTATCTAGATATGTTTTGTTAAATTCTTTTAAGCCCTCAGTGAAACACCCAGTCTGCCCCTTATAGCAATGAAGCATTTTCCTTCACATACAAAGATTGTCAAAAGGACAAAGCAATATATACCATGGTCTGTTACAGACTTGAAAACTCTCTTCAAGGTTCATTTAGCCCTCTCCAGATCTCTGTTGGGACCAAAGATGTGAGCATCAAATTTAAAAATGAAAAGCCTTTAATGAGAGAGAGTCTTTTGAAGATGATGTCCTTGGCACTAGTTTTCCATAGGGGGTTACTGGAGGTCAAAAGTTGTTCACTTTTTGTTTGTTTTTTGGGGAGGGGGTAGTGCTTTATATTATGGGGTTAGCTATGTATCCTACTTTGGGAAGATAAAAGTAATGTGATTGTGTCCCTAATGCCAAGATAATATAGAGCTCATTGTTAAGACTTGTAGTGCAATTTAGTAAAGTGGCAATAATCTAGCAGGGGATATGTACACTTTTTAACTATTCAGCTTCTAAATTCTTCCTTTCTCCAGAAAATCTTTAGAAGGAAATGTTACTGTGTATTATATTTTACTTGCCATTTGTGTCACTTTAAAGAGCATATTACATTTCATCTTTGTACTTTTACAACAAATGCTGCTACTTCTGGTATATTTAAAAAACAAAACAAAAAAAAAACTAACTCACTCAAATAACCATCCCTACCCCTGTATGACAACTACTAGTAAATGTTTGTTTATGAAAACATGAAGGAATTTGATAAAAAGGTGATGGGTAACGGAGGATAGTTAAAGTTAATACAGTGATGAAATGTAAACGTGCAAGATGCAGGCATATTCTATTGTAAACTAGCAAAGAATTGTCACAGGGTGGGTGGGGCAAGGCAAGCTAGTTAGGGCTAGTGATTTTACATGATCTATTTTTTACCATTTGTTTATTCAAAATATGTCCACCAACTTATTTTTTTAAAATTAATTTTGCATTAAGATTTGATATAAGGATGCTAGCCAGTGTGCGCAAAACGGTTTAGTAAGTTGATCTAGTTGTCCCACATGTCCTAGTTTTCTGGCGTGTAAATAGCACATTCTGTAGTTCACACATTATCTCAGTAGCTGGACTTCTCTGGTGCTTTTTGAATTGTACTGATTATACATTGATAATCACATTGAGTGTTCCATTAAAACTCTTTTATAAGTATTCGTAATGTCAAGTTGCCACTTATTGGCTTTCCTCCATCTTAAAAGTTAGGGAGTTTTTGTAAGACCAAGTTTAAAACATTTACTTCAAATAATACACAATGCACCATTGTTTAAAGAGTAAAGCTATAGATAAATGTTGCTGTTCTCTATTGTGGGTATTTTACAGAAAAACAAAATATTTATTTCATGTACTTACCGGTAATCTCAATTTTGATACGTACAATCTTACTAATCAATTATGATATAAATGTGACATCTTTTTTTCTAAAATTTATCACATGAGAGACGTTTGGTGAATGCTTAAATTTTACGTTTTCTCTTTTGTTTTTAGTTCTCAGACTATTTCACTGGATACTTCAATGGACAATATTGGCTTTGGTGGATATTCTTTGTGCTTGGTAAGTTATTTCTATATTGTTTGTGTATCTATATTTTAAGAGTGCTGTGTTGTTAAGGGTGTCTGCACACCTGCAAGGGTGAATTTTGAAATGCATTTGTGCTCATTTGCTTGTTGAGCTGCAAATTCTGAGAGAATTGTGGAAACTTTCCACAATGTCCTACTTGAAATATGTAGATGATGCACAACAGTAGATTTGAATTTCCATTAATATGTGTGGAGTTGAGTCGTTCTGATCTCAGCACAACTTGTATAGTTCTCAATTGTTCAGTCTATCTTCAAAATTTCCTTGCTGAAGCCTAAACGTAGGGCTTAATGTTGTTATTGTAAACCATGTTTTGTTCTGCTTCCACATTGAACCACTTGGTGATCTTGGGATGCTCCATACTATCCTAGAAATTGTCAGCTTCCCTTTATGAGGACACATTTATTTAGCTCAAGTTGACAGATGGGTTGCTCACAGTGAAGCAATGAATGTGGTCTTTCCACTTTACCTTTGCCTCCACGACCTTAACAGTGACATTGTGGGAATATCCAGGGGAGACCTTAATAGTGTTTCCCAGTAACCTCTATTTTGACTGCGCACACTGCCAGTGCCATGTTTCGGCACTGAGAACGGTGAGGGGCATTTGCGGGATTTCTGTTTAGTCTGGGTTATAACTACAGTTAATTTGTTTTCACAGGTTACAGGGTCCCATGTGCTTAAAGATATTTTCATTACTTTGTAACACAAATATTGTTCAGATAATGGCTCCAGTTGTGCGGTTTTATCCAAAACTGAATTCATCCAGATGGATGTTAAAAAGCATAGTATATAATTCATTATAAGTTCTGCAGGGAAAGTGCTCTATGCATTATACAAAGTGCTGCAGGCCAAGTACATTTTAGAAGCGATAGCGGTTTTAAATGAGTACATCCTCAGACTGTTATATTTCGGTTTGACATACATTGCTTGCAGCATCCTCTCAATTAAAGCATAGATTATTTCAGCTCATACATAGTTTGTTTCCAAAAATGGCATCCATGGGAATGCATGAGTGTTACAAAACCCTAGGGCTGTATGGTGTCTGCAAGTCAGAAAGTATTCTTTGAAATGCATAGTACAATATGCCATGCCCAGCCAGGCATGGAAAAAGCCTTCATGCTTTCAGATCACAGAACTTCCGTTCTATCAGCTCAACCCCAGAAATATAGCTTTGAATATTTACTTAGTGAAACTACTTTTCTATCCTGTGCACTTAAAACGATTACCTTTTACAGCATGATCTCCCCCACGTAGCAATGAGTTTCAAATTGTTGTATTAGCCTTCATAATCTGCTGTCTGTCTGACACCTGCTCCTAATCTGCTTCATGCTTGCTTAAAATGAAAGCAAAGGAGCCATTTCCCCCTTGTTTACGTTTATAAATATTTACAATCTGCATTTTAATTAAAGAAAGCTAGCCACCACAGCTGTTAGGATGGTACTGTCCATTTGCAATACTAATCGACACCACAGCTATGAAAATGTTCATATAAAAAGATGCTCTTGCAATACATAATACAATAAGTCATAGTGTTCAGTGTAAAATTTCAATTTATTCTTCCAATGCGGCACTAGAAAAAAAAAAATCATGTTTTACACCTTGCAAAGCACTAAAATGTGAGTATTTTAAATTAATTTTATTTATTTTATAAAGTTAAAAATAAATCTAAATTAGTACAAGATCCTTTAGATCAGTCCAACAAATTAAAGAGGAGCTACAGGTGAAATCAGGCCTGTGAAACATCTAATATTGATTTTGTTTTGTTCTTTTTATGCAAGTGTAAGGTCCCATTTTTACTGTTTTTATCGTGAAAACTGGAATTAGTATGGCAGGCCTGTGAGTATCACTCTTCAGCACACTGTGATAGCTGGTAAAACAAATTGTCCCTACTAGTATTCCCATTAAAGTGTCACGACAATATTGGAGTATTTCGTAAATATGAAATCTCCTATACTCATTGACTGATTATGTTGGAATTACCAGTGCAAACAGATATCATGTACAAGCCAGAAGTTGACAAAACGTGACAAAAAGTGAGGCTACCACCTTCACATTTAGTCATTTCCCAGAGTGATTCCTTGTAATCGATGTGGGTAAACCGGCACCTTCTCGCTTTTTGCAAAATTTGGTCTATGGAGGATTCTGCAGTCTCTCTGGATCCTCTGTTGACCTTAAGGAAAAGCTTCAGGTAAGTACATTTGCCTTCAACAACACATCCAGACTGAGATTTTGCTTATGGAGATCTCTGCAAAATCCAAATAAGCAAAGACCCTTGAAGGGGTCTGTCCAAATTTGCCTGTCTCTCTATTTTTTTTTTGTACTCTTGTCTACTTTAGGATAAGGGGATACACAAATACAATGGTATATTGACTGTAATAGCTGTCATAAAGGGGTTTCAGATAACATTTTCAATTCTTTTTTATATCTTTTATTCTTTTTCTTTTCCATTCTCTATCATGGGTCGTCAACCTGGTCCCTACCGCCCACTAGTGGGCGTTTTAGGATTCCAGGTGGGCGGTAGGGATTTCCAGGTTTTGACGACCAGGCGGGTGCAAGCCGGCGGTACCCCTGCTACTGGGTACCGCTGTGACCATTTGCGGCAAACCGCCGGGGCCGCATATGGAGGGGTCCATCGGGTGGCCCATGCTGTCAGGGCCACCCGATGGATGAGGATTGTGAGGGGGCCCGGTCAGCGCTGGGAACTTTAACAGCGCAGCCGGGCCCCCTGTGATGACATCACAGAGCTGGGAGGAAGTGACTGCACGTCACTCCTCCCAGCTAACACTGAGAGCTGCGCGGGAGGAAGACCAGGGAGTCAGAGTGGGAACTCTGACTCCCATCCACCAGAGCCACCACTGGACCCCAGGGAAAGTCACCCTCCTGCATCTAAAAGGTAGGAAACAGGAGGGTGACTTAAATATAATGTGTGTGTGTGTGTCTTTGTATGTATGTCTTGTGTGTGTCTATGTATGTCTTGTGTGTGTCTGTATGTATGTGTGAAAATGGTTAAAAAAGGGAAACAAGTGGGGAGGGGAATTGAGGAGGGAGAGGAGATGAGCTGACGCACAAATGAGAAATCATATTATGCGCAAACAGAGAAGTCGTCTGAATATCACTGAAAGAGACCTTCGTTTGTTCATAACGAAAATCGAACCAGATATCAAATATTTAGTCTCGCAGCATCAACCACAAGGATCTCATTAATCACTAGTAAAGGTAATTTCAATTTACTTTATTGTTTTCTCATTAAACTTTATAAAGTTAAAAACCTTATAAACCTGCATTAAGTAGAAATAAAAAGATAAATGTACGTACATTTATTTTTTTTAAACACCCTCCTTTCTAAAAAATATTCCGCATTTGCGCGAAAACTGGTGGGCGTTAAGGAAATGTTTTCAACCAAAAAGATGTATTAGGTTGACTACCACTGCTCTAGATTAACAATATCAAAACATATTTGACAGGGATATTTGCATGCTGAAGTTTATACATTCCAATACATTTCCAATTCTATGTTATCACTAGAATCTATGGAAAGTAGCTTTATGCACATTATTATGTAACTTTCTTTTATTAATACAAGGCTAAAATATGCGTTATATTGTACATGTGAGCTTTAAAGTGCAGGCAAAAAAATATACAAGCTATACAAACCGTGATGAATTCCCGTCAGAATGTATACTTTTAAACAACGGCTGGCAATACACAAACTAACGTTAATGTATCTACTCACTGTTTTTTTTGGGGGGGGGGGGGGTTTGTGCAGTACATTCTGTACATTGCATGAACATCCATATATTCTGTAAATAAGCAGCATTTTTACAAGGACAGAAAAGTGAAACTGAAATATGACTGAATATAGCTTGTCACAGGAATTCCTTATGTTTAAATTCAATAACAACATTTTAATTGCTTCAGTGAAATCTATGACTTGTTAATGTTTTTGCAGAGAGTCATGTTCTAGGGTGAGTCACGCTTTTTAATTTCGCTTTATTTTATCTGAATGTTCAGGCTTGCTGCTGTTCTTCAGAGGTTTTGTGAATTACCTGAAAGTACGAAACATGTCTGAAAGTATGGCTGCGGCACACAGAACAAGATTTTTTTTCCTGTATTAAAGGTAAGTCTCACATGCTCTGCGATTCCACTGTGATTACAAATAATAAGCACATCTGGCAATTAGTGCCTGTTGATGGTACTGATGTTATCAGTCCTAATTGCTATGTGCACAAGATTGTCCTGTCTGAAATTTCAAGTAGAATTTTTAATAATTCCTTTTTTATTTTATCACATTATTGACCCATAAATTAGCGCTTTTTTTTTTTTTTTTTTAAATCCTCACATCAGATGTACAGTATAACCAAAACATTTATTTATTTATAAAATATTTTACCAGGAAAGGTACATTAAGATTTCTCTCGTTTTCAAGTATGTCCTGGGTATTCATAGACTTTTTTTTTTTTTTAACGGATTATTTTTATCTAAAGCTTTTGTTTCCTTACAGCTTAATTCAGGGCCACCAAGGCAGCTCCTTATTTTTAGAGCATGGACAGTGAGTGTAGCTCAGCATTTTCACACTATGTTAATTCTACTCCTGCCTTGACCTGCAGAGTATCTTGACAGGTCACCAGTAGTTAAGGATGGGAGGTCACTAAAGACTATTGATTCGCTAATATTGGTTCATAGGTAGATGAAGACAAAACATAATCATGCCAACATGAAATTTATTAAATGAACACTATAGCCACTTCAGATGAAATTACAGTGTTTATAGTTATTGAAGACCCCTGACACTGTACATTTTTCAGCATTAAATAATTATTCCATTCACCATTAAACCGTCCGCAGCATCTCACACCATCTGTGTGATGGGGAAGCATTTGCCTAAATGGCAAAGGTGGCTCTGATTGTCGGAGAGTGAGAACCAATTGCTTTCAGCCTATCACAGTGCCATTTGCTGTGATATATTGGTATGGCTAGGAAATGTGTAATCTCTGACTTAATCACACTTTCAGTAGGGACAGGGGCCATAGAACCCTATTTAGGGTAGGGTCAGGAACACAAACATGTATTCTCGACCCTATAGTGTTAAAACCACCATCTTGCCCCTGGGCCCTTAATGCCTCCATAAATATAGCAAAATCTTACTGTATTCAAGCCTGAAGCTGTAACTCTGCATGCCGTTTGTCTCAGAAAAACAGTCTGCTGACATCATCAGAAGTGGTAGCCTGATCCAATCACAGTGCTTCCCCATAGGATGGGCTGAGACTGACAAAGGGGCAGATCAGGGGCAGTGCCAGCATGATTCAAACACAGCCCTGGCCAATCAGCATCTCCTCATAGAGATGAATTGAATCAATGAATCTCGATGAGGAAAGTTCAGTGTCTGCATGCAGAGGGAGGAGATACTGAATGTTTGGATGCATTTTAGGCAGCCATGACCCAGGAAGGATCTCCAACAGCCATCTGAGGAGTGGCCAGTGAAGTTATCACTAGGCTGTAATGTAAACACTGCATTTTCTCTGAAAAGACAGTGTTTACAGCAAAAAGCCTGAAGGTAATGATTCTACTCACCAGAACACATTCAATAAGCTGTAGTTGTTTTGGTGAATATAGTGTCCCTTTAAGGGAAAGCTTCAGGTAAGTACATTTGCCTTCAACAACACTTCCAGAAGGAGATTTTTCTTATGGAGATCTTTGCAAAATCCAAACAAGCAAATACCCTTAAAGGGGTCTGTCCAAATTTAATGTAGCTTAATGTAGTTGTTCTGGTGAGTATAATCGCTCCCTTCAAGCATTTTCATGTAAACACTGCCTTTCTGTATTTCTGTGTGTATCTGTATGTCTGTGTGTGTGTATCTGTCTGTGTGTGTATCTGTATGTCTGTCTGTGTGTGCATCTGTATGTCTGTCTGTGTGTGCATCTGTATGTCTGTCTGTGTGTGCATCTGTATGTCTGTCTGTGTGTGTATCTGTATGTCTGTCTGTGTGTGTATCTGTATGTCTGTCTGTGTGTGCATCTGTATGTCTGTCTGTGTGTGCATCTGTATGTCTGTCTGTGTGTGTATCTGTATGTCTGTCTGTGTGTGCATCTGTATGTCTGTCTGTGTGTGCATCTGTATGTCTGTCTGTGTGTGTATCTGTATGTCTGTCTGTGTGTGTATCTGTATGTCTGTCTGTGTGTGTATCTGTATGTATGTCTGTGTGTGTGTGTGTGTGTATCTGTATGTCTGTCTGTGTGTGTGTGTGTATCTGTATGTCTGTCTGTCTGTGTGTGTGTGTGTGTGTGTGTATCTGTATGTCTGTCTGTGTGTGTGTATCTGTATGTCTGTGTGTGTGTGTGTGTGTGTGTGTGTGTGTATGGCTGTCTGTATGTCTGTCTGTGTGTATCTGTATCTGTATGTCTGAGCATCTGCATGTGTGGCAGTGTTTGTTTGATGCAATCACTGACATATGCAGATACAGACACACTGAAACACTGTATCTGCATGTGTGTCAGTCTTTGTATCTGTGTATCTGCATGTGTAGGGAGCCTGGAGCAGAGGGGAGAGCAAGGAGAGCCTATGGCAGAGAAAAACAAATGTAAAATAACAGCAACTATGTTCATTACAAACATTTTGCTAAAATGAGGGATACAATTCATGGAAATGGGCTGCCAAGTGAAAGAAGGTTGGGAACCACTGCTTTAAATCATATATCCTAAACTGCGTATTCAGTTTGTTGATTAAAGCTACGTTCAGCTTTTTATTTATATGAAGACATATTTACACCTACTGACATGAGATACAGATAGTCTGATTAGCATTTCAGACCTGCATTAACAAACCTTGGGTTTGCAAGGCACTATCACCATTTTCATATTTCAATATATTCTGATTAGGCGCATGAATTGATGCTTCCTAGCATTAGTGGATAATTTGGTGTCAGAGAGCGTGAAGGGCAGAGACATGGTGTAATGCATAATGTAGTAATTTTTAATTACTAAAAGACATACCATTTGAAAAATTGTGTTAGACATGTAACCCTTCTTCAGTGTCCTACTAATGTCCTCCAGCACAGGTGGTTTACTGTTTAACAGTGCAATGTGTAATTTGGTCCTGCGCTTTCCACAACTTGCATATTATATGTTGTATATTCTATTCTTTTATATGTATATTCTGTGTTGTGTTTTTTTTTTTTTTTGTCTGTTTTTTTATTGGGTTTGTAGCAGAAAATACTTGTGGAACACAGACAAAAATCTATTCTAGTGTTAGTTTCTGTAAATGTGTAATGTTTCAATAAAGGAAACTCCCGAATACATAGATACACGTATGCATATACACACACAGAACACTCCCCTAAAAAATGGCTCATCAAAAGAGGTAAGTTAGAAAACAAAAGGTGGTTTCCGCTTTATATAAGATACTAGTTAATATGAACAAACATTCATAATTGTGAGAAAAGTTAAACTTGTGGGATTTTAAATTGAAATTCAAATGCATCGTCAAATTAGCTGAACTGGATGCGTAGCGGACTTAGAGAATTTCTCCATTTAGTTATTTTGACCTTCATTTTGAAATTAATCTTGAAATCTCACTTTAGTGAATAACCCTGAAGGCTTTCCAGGTCTGGAAAAAACATTTAATTTTATGATTCTAGTCTCAAAAATATAGTATTTTAGTTTTATGACTCCAGTCTGAAAAATTTAGAAGTTTAGAACATGTTTCCCAGCCGTGCTGATTTCAGCTGGACAGTCCCAATTTTCAGGTCCTGTCCCACCGTGATGACTTGGTTCCCTGGTGTCCAAATTTCGGGTACATAGCATGAGCACGTCCTTGTGCTATGCTCAGGGCACAAGATCCTGCAGGGTCTACACTCAATGGGCTTACTTTTAAATGAGGACAGGCAGTCTGATGTGCATTTACGCCAGCCTTACCTGCCAGTATAGGGGCCAGACCTGCCACCCTTCCTGGTGGGGGCGGAGCTGATTCCACCTGCCACCCTCGTCCCATTTCCCGGACACCGGAGTTGGGAGGTATTGTTTATAATGCAACGAAGTGGTTTCTGCTGTGATCTATTTATGCTAATTACTTTTTCGGACTGCAACCAGTAAAGAATACACTATATTTGTGTTTTAACAGTAGTGGGGAGTATTTAATGAGTATTTCTTTCTAAGTTGGTATGGGGTAACAGCTATATAACTTAGTGAAAATTATGAGTACCATAAATACTCAAGTATAAGTCGACCCGAATATAAGTCGAGGCCCCTAATTTTACCCCCAAAAAACTGGGAAAACGTATTGACTTTAGTATAAGCCTAGGGTGGGAAATGCAGCAGCTACTGGTCAATTTCTAAATAAAATTAGATCCCCAAAAAATTATATTAATTGAATTTTTATTTACAGTGTGTGTGTATATAATGAATGCAGAGAGTGTTTGTGTGTTTGTGTATGTGATGCAGAATGTGTAACCTTGGTGTGGGAAGGGCATTTTTTTTTTTTTATATTAAATTTTATTTTTAATATTCCATTTTTATTTTATTATAATATTATTTAAATTTATATTAAAAAAAAAGTTTGTCCCCCCCCTCCCTGCTTGATGCATGGCAAGGGAGGGGGGCTATATTATTCCCTGGTGGTCCAGTGGATGGGCTGTGAAGGAGGGGGGCTGGGAGCAAGCGGTTACTTACCTTTTACAGTAGCTCCGTTCAGCTCCCTTCTCCTCCGTGCCGTTCAGCTCCAGTGTAAATCTCGCGGTTTGTGTGCCGCGCGGAGTGTTGCCACGGTAACCCGTGGCAACGCTCTGACGGCCGGCCGCGGCTCTCGCGAGACTTACACTGGAGCGGAACTGAGCTGCTGTAAAGGTAAGTAACAGCTTGCTCCCAGCCCCCAACAGGGGTCCTGGTCTGTATTGTGGCAATGTAAGTTGCCATAATACAAACACTGACTCGAGTATAAGATGAGTGGGGCTTTTTCCGCACAAAAAATGTGCCGAAAAACTCGTCTTATACTTGAGTATATACGGTTTGTATGATGGATTCAAATCTGGAAAGTGTTTTTTCTATCTCAAAGGATCAAGAGTAGTAGAAATATAATCTAGTAATATGTGAGTCCAAGCTCTAAGGAGGATGGTTGAGTATAGAACAGTCTCGGTATGTGATGAGGTAAAATGAAAAACTACTTGTCTGACAAAACTGGTAAATTGGAGGAAGGAAAAAATCACAAAAGGTCAATAATTACAGCAATACAACAGCATAATAGAGAAACAAATGCACTGAACGGCAATTCCAGATTCCGTTCCTGCACAATTCATAGAAGAAAGTTAAAAAATATATATAATTGAAAGCCAGATACCCAGGATGAAAAATACCCAAAATTGCTGCTGTTCATTTAAAAATACACCTGGGAAAGGCTCCAGGTGAATGACACTTAATGTGTTTTGTGCCTCAGTTATACTTCTTTAGAGAAGCTGAAGGAAACCAAATATAGGGATCTGAATGTTGGGAAATGTATCTTGTAGTAGTTGAAAAATAAAAAATGTTCTTGTTTGATTGTATTTTATTTATTTAAATTCACTTTATATTTCACGACAGTCTGTAGACTCTTATGGATGTTGAGTTGACCTAGTGCTCTGAAGATGACTTTGCAGGCCCCTCATTGGAGTCATTTTCACCTTCTAGAACCTAGATTTGACACTGCAATATTCCATTACTTGCTACTTGTGGCGAAAGTAACCTCGCAACTTGTACTTGGAGGGGCCTGCTTGCCAGCCTCCTGCCCACAGACGATGGGCCCTGCAGGGAAACCTGTAAAAGACTACCAACTTGACCGACTTTTAGCACTGATTTCCCTGGAACTGTTTTGGGCCTAGGACCATGTGCAAGGTCGGTCAAAACTGACTTTCAGGAAATTCCTGAACCGATCTGGGTGATTTTTGGATATGTTGTTCACCTAGATCGGGCCTATTAGGGGGTATTATGTGTATTTAAGGTTCTTTTGGGGGTTTCATAACATTGTATGTTTTTCTGTGCTTGGAGATAATTGGGTTAGATTAGTACAGTTCCTGATTCAATTATCTCCCAAGCACAGGGGAGGGATTATATTGTTTGTGTATGGAAGTGTCTCCCTGTATGACTCTGTTTTTATTGGTTTATTCACTTTGTGTCCCTGTGCCCAACAAGGTCCACCCTGTGCCCAACAAGGTCTGTGCCTCCATTAAACTTCTGTTCCTGCTTACCCTCAACATAGAGTCTCATCTCATGTGTGGGGGAAACGGCTGTATCTATCCTAGGGATTGCTAGATTACTATACTCCCCAGGAATTATAATTACTAGCTCTTATAGGAGCTGTTCCTGCTATGCTTTCTGTGAGTAGGAGAGGTCTGCACACTGGAAGCTGGATACTGGTCTCGGGTCCAGGGTGGTTGAAGGACGGCGAGACCCCGGCACAGCTGCATCGCTTGAAGTGGGGTCTGCACTGCTTATGGTGTCTGGTGGAGTGCTGGAATTCCTCGGTGAGCACTTGGAGCATCGATTGGCGGAGGCACTCTGACGGAGTGCCAGGCGGACTGTCACACTATTCTTAAACTAAAAAATATTTAAATGAATACTTTAGGGTAAGGAACACAAACTTGTATTTCTTACCCTATTGTGTTAAAACCAGCATTTAGGTGTCTTGCCACCCTTACAATGGAAGAAATTTTTACCTTATTTCCAAGCCGCCTCCTTGGCTGTTATCAGAATTGAGGATCTCCGCCATTTCAATGCTTTTTTATAGGAAAAGCATTGTATTGCCTGAGATTGTCAAGGAGGAGGCTTGGGGCCAGACAGCACCCTGGCCAATCAATGCATCTCTATGGGGAAAGTTTAGCATGGAGACGCTAAATATCGGTTCTACGAACTGTGCAGCACTTACCCAGGAAGCACCTGGAGTGGCCACTAGAGGTGTCTCTAGGGAGCAATGTAAACACTGCCTTTTCTATGAAAAAGCAGTGTTTACAGCAAAAAGCTTTTAGGGACAAGCTTTACACACCAGAACAATTACATTAATCTGTAGTTTTTCTGGTGACTGTAGTGTCCATTTAACTCTGGGTCTGAACTACAGGGTTCCTGTTTGATATCAGTGGATTACCTGTGTTTTGTAAAAGGACATTTTATTTTCTCATGTTACATTGGGTTTATGCTTCTATCAGATTTTGAAAGTATTTATGAGAAGACTTTTGGTGTGCATAGCTTTATTTTTCTATGTGTTTTTATTTATCGTAACTGTCAGCCTATTTTACTTTCAATCCCATGTTGATTCTGGAGAGAAATCATGTATTGTAGGGTGAGTGGAGAGTTTGATCCCCTGTCAAGACATATGCACGTTCTGTTGATATGTATGACTGAACACAAATGTTACCCACGTTTTAATGTCTGACCTCTGTTTAAGCTTTGTGGAGAGTAATATAAATGCTGGAGAGGAGTAAGAAAGACAGGCAAGTTGGATTTTACACTTAAAAATCTAGACAACAGAAATATGTAAACTGTGTGTATTAACCTTATTTTAATAAATACTTGCTAAGGTATGTCCCTTTTAATATGTTCTCTGCGTACAGTGAAGAAAAGCAAGCATGATATTAGCAAACATTCTTTGGCATTGTGTCAGATTCAACAAAATGCTCCAATATTTCTTTTGAAAAGATGGGAATATCTAGTATTGATGACATTTTCATAGAGGAAACGGTGAGCGAAATCCTATTGTAAAGGCACTAGAGGATGTCATTGAGATGTATACCGGCAGCATCATTGAAATTAAATGCCAGAGAGATTATAGGCAAGATCAGTGTGTACAAGGCCTTGTAATAATGAAAGTGAAGAAGGAAGACTTTGAGGATATTATGGGCAGGTTGTAGACAAGATGCTAGAGTGTGAACATTCATAAATCAGGCACAAATGACCAATAACCACAGATTACTTTGGTTCTTATCAGATCTGTTTGCATTATGACAACATGAAACATTTTAAAATCGTACTTGTTACAGTAATGTACACAGACCAATGCTTTGTTGAAAGTGTTAATAACTGTGCTTTTCTTCTTTCAGGGAAACTCCATCAGACATTCCTTTCCTTTTCCAATGTGAACCAGTTAGGTCTCCAATCTCCAGATTAATAGATTAGAAGACTACTAAACAAGAAGATGAAAGCGAACAAGAATTAATACTTTTATAGCAGTTCTGGGTATTCTATGAAATATGTGTGTAAATATTGCTTTTAAGTTTGCACATTTGTTATGTGCTACATTTGCCTAACGAAACAAGTCTTTGCTTTGAAGGTGTGAAAAAAAAAAAAAATAGACTTGTTGCAGCATGTTAAACTTCATGAACTATACAGTTTTCTTCCCATCACAGGAACATCAATGGGCATGTGCAACCCATTAATCCACTGCCCACAGTTTCCTATATCATTCAATCAGCAATTCATTATGGTGATGTAGTAACTCATTGGTTGCTGTAATAACTACTAGCTAATAAGATTTAATTTGTTATTTTAATACTGCTTAGCATGTTTAGGTTTTCTAAAATGGATTTAAATTATTTTGCAGAAAAAAAAAGAAATCCCTTTATTTAACCCATTGTAAATATGCATCTTCCTATAATTTTGATTGTGCATATTATTAATTAATAATGAATTGCAATATGGGGGTTCTCTTCACTAATCAATGAGTTGGCAATCCGCTTGCAAAATATAGACCAAGATAGTTTTTGACAGGGTTGGTGATTTTTTCCATATAATCTACTTTGGCCTTAAATTTGCAAATCGCTTATCATCTCACCACAACTCACTGTTTAGTGGAGAGAGCACTAAATGTTATGTTGTCTGTCTGATTTATTTTTTTGTATTTTTATTTTTACAAGAATACCTAGAATATAAATAGCATATTAGCCTTTTTAAATTGTGCCATTTGATTGTTTAAACAACATATCACAATTACTATTATTTTATTTAAAATATTTAAATTTATTGTATGTGAATTTTTTTGTTTTTTTTTAATAACTGAACAATTTAAGAATGCCTTACTTAGGACTGCTATATTACCAGATACTGGTTCACCACAAGAAACATTTCTGCGTTAAAAAAATATAAAATTATACAGTATTGCTTTGAACCAATGATTCTTGTTTTATTTGTTGAATGGATCAGAAAATCTGGTAATAACATAATTCATGTTGAAGGATTGTGCACGTCATGTTAAGCAAGTGTTCAGAATTCAGGACCTTAATGTTATAACTGGAAATTAGAATTTTGCATAGATGAAGCAAATGAGACATATACCGTATATACTCGAGTATAAGCCGAGTTTTTCAGCCCATTTTTTGGGCTGAAAAACCCCAACTCGGCTTATACTCGAGTCAGAGTCTGTATTATGGCAATTTGCATTGCCATAATACAGACTGGGGGGAGAGGGGGGCTGGCAGAGCTGTACTTACCCGTCCTGCAGCTCCTGTCAGCTCTCTCCTCCTCCGCCGGTCCGTTCAGCACCTCGGTCAGCTCCCAGTGTAAATCTCGCGAGAGCCGCGGCTCTCGCGAGATTTACACTGGGAGCTGACAGAAGAGCAGAACGGACGGCGCAGAGGAGGAGAGAGCTGACAGGAGCTGCAGGAAAGGTAAGTACAGCTCTGCCAGCCCCCCTCTCCCCCCCACTGAACTGCCACTGGACCACCAGGGAAGGAGAGCCCCCCTCCCTGCCATATATCAAGCAGGGAGGGGGGACGAAAAAAAAAAAAAGAAATAAAATAATACAAAAAAAATTAATAATAAAAAAAAAATTTATAATAAAAAAAAAAGGGGTATAAGGACCACTATTGGAAGGGGGGGGGGGTATAAGGACCACTATGGGAGGGAGGGGGGGTATAAGGACCACTATGGGAGGGAGGGGGGGTATAAGGACCACTATGGGAGGGGAGGGGGAAGTAAGGACCACTAGGGGAGGGGAGGGTAAGGACCACTAGGGGAGGGGTGAGTCAGGACCACTGGGGGGGGGAGTGAAGGAACACGGGGGTGGGGAGGTAAGGACCACTGAGGGAGGAGGAGGGGAAGTCAGGACATATGGGGGGGAGGGGGCGGCAAAATTTTTTTTGCCTACGGCGGCAAATATCCTTGCACCGGCCCTGCACACACTGCATTCACACACTGCATTCATGCACACACACACTGCATTCATGCACACACACACTGCACTCATACACACACTGCACTCATACACACACTGCACTCATACACACACGCTGCACTCACACACACACACATACGCACACACTGCATTCATTATACACACACTGTAAATAAATATTCAATTAATATATTTTTTTTAGGATCTAATTTTATTTAGAAATTTACCAGTAGCTGCTGCATTTCCCACCCTAGTCTTATACTCGAGTCAATAAGTTTTCCCAGTTTTTTGGGATAAAATTAGGGGCCTCGGCTTATATTCGGGTCGGCTTATACTCGAGTATATACGGTAACTGAAATATCAGATACATTTTAAAGCTGGTTCTAATAAAGATGCTTACAGGGTTGATCTATTGACGAGCAACTAGTGGGAATAACTATATGAGCTCCATAATACAGCTTTGCATATAATTATGTTTGATTGGTGGCTGAATAGCAGTTTTCCTGTACTCCTCAAAGAGAGAATTCCTGTTCAAGCAAGAGTACAACTTGTATTGGACATAGATTTGATAGTCTAAAATTGCCAGTAGCCAAGACTGTAAGATATTACATATCTGCTTATTCACACAATTACATTTTCCCCATGTTATTGATATCTGACCTATTGGCAATGCTCAGGGTGGCTATATGTCCTTTGTGGTTTAACCATGTCCTAGTTTGCAGAAAGATTAATCATTGTTTTTAAAGTGAACCGGTTATGAATAATTTTATTTACTCCCATATACATTGAATATACCATATATATCACAAAGATACATGGTTTATTCAATGTAAAATTCCTCTGTTACTTTGCTGGTTTGTGGGTGTTATTTTTCATGTAACATCCACCTCTCTGCTTGGCCTCTGTTCTTCTTTGATTCGCCCTGCTTGTGACACGTTTCTGAGCAGGTCAAATCGCATCCATGACATCGGCATGCTGGCTTCGTTGCTAGCATGCCAGCGTCTGAACAGAGTCACATCACTTCATTCCTAGCCAGCGCTGGAAGTGACGGCTATGGAGTTTCCATAGCAACCGCACTTCATGTACTGTGGTTGCTATGGGAGGAGAGGAGAGTGACCACCCGTGGGAAGCCATTTCATCTCTCCCTGGTCAGTCGATACTTAGCATGCTGAAGCATTGACTGACAGTTGGAAGAAAAAAAAAAAAATCTATTTTTAAATGGGTATTTCTCCTAATCTTTACATTTGCCAGCAAAGCTGCTAGAACAATTTATAAATCACATTTTATTCTCAATCTAATGTGCACACGTTATTTGGAGCATGACAGGTGCCCTTTAAATATCGGGCACGCTAAAAACTTATGGCAGTTTTAAGTGTACCCATACATTTAGCTTCCCTTATAGTAAGAACCTGGGAGGAAAAATAATGCAAATACATCTCAATTTTTATTTTATTTTTTTGCAAAAAATTATTTACAATTGACTATTTTACTGCTCTATTCTTTGATCTAGAACAAATGTATTTATCATTATATTTCTACTTGCAAAATTGCTTGTTAAGTGAATTGTCCATATTCGCTTTAAGCACAACCAAAATGGTTGTATTTCAACAAAATATGTAATGGACTAAATGACATCTAATATCATGAAAGTTCATTTTTTGTGTGTGTGTGTGTGTATATATATATGTGTATATATATATATATATATATATATATATATATAATTAATATTAGTTCTTCTCTCTCCCCTTCCCTCCCACCCTGTTGTTCTGCTAAGAATAGACATTTTAAGCCTATTTCTGTTATGAGATCATCTCAAAATTTGTTTTAGCCTAATAAATATATTACTAGGAGAGAAGAGTATTATGTCACCAGAATTTCAAACCTGGGGGGAGGGGGGAAGAGAACCAGATCGGTCTTTGCATCCTCCTATAGTATTTTTTTTTTTAAATATCTCTAACTTTTATTTCCGATTATGAAACAAAAACCAACCAATTAAGGGAAGATTTTAATACATTCTTATTACAATCAGAAACATGTATTTTGCATTTGAGTTTTCTCTCCACTTTGACCTCCATATAACATGTTAGGCTGGGTCTTATAATGAAATAACATTGTAGGACTTAGCAGAGAAGAAGCCGGAGATCATGAATGGAGTGCCCGGCCCATTTTAAAGTAAAAGCTAATGCAGATAGATTCAGCAGTATTTTTTTTTTTAAGTTGTAACATTTCTTCTTCCATGATAATGTCCCTTTTAGAACAGTCATTCTAACAGCTATTTTTACACAGTGCTGCAGTTTTAAGCTTCTGGTGAATTGCTTCTAAAACAATTGTAATGAAAGCAAGATATTATAAAAGGAATACAATACCTTCTGTGTGAAGCGTTAAACTCAGGTGTGCACAGCGTTCACTGGGGGGAGATTAAAAGAAATTAAAAATAGAAAGGTGGGACAGTGATCTAATTGTGTAGTAGTTACAATGGAAACATATGGCAAACTTGAAAACCTGCTGATTCCATTGGCTTCCAATATCACTGTTCACATTTTAAAATGTTTACTCTAATTTTCCACTTATAACAATATTATTAGGTTTCCCCCAAGTACTAAAGCTGGAATAGAGTTTGGAAATATTTCTCACCAGGACATGGTATATACTATACATATTTAGTAAATGATACTTTTCCCTTCGTATAGTGGCAGTACTTACAAGTGGGATGTTCCTTAGGATTCTGGACAAGAAGCTCCCCCTTCTTTAGAATTTAAATGCTGTGCTCCGCCTGCTGCCTCCATATAAGCTGTAACTCAGAGACACTCACCAGTTCTTCTTGTCCCGGCAACGGGACGGACAGGTTCCCCCACAGTGCAGGTGGAGATTTGGTGCGTTCAGCACAGGTTGCTGACCGGGAGGTGAGTGCCCGATAGTTTCCCGGGCGGGAACTGAGCGGCAACAGTACTTCCGGGTTCGCGTTACGGAACGTGACCGGGTACTGTCTTTTGTGGTTTTTTCTGACTGAGTTCCCAGGCGGTTCTCCTTCATTGCTCATTACGCATGCGCACAGCGGTGGAACGCACGCCCGGGAGGCTTTGCGTTCCACCAAACACAGAATCACGCTACTGAGCATGCGCGAAACGGTGTTTGGCGCCAAATTTAAAATTTGGATACATGGCTGTGCAGGACCTTCCTGACCCCAAGGGTGGGTGTACAGTTCTGGTTCTCCGTGTCACCTGCCCTCCTACACGGATCTTAGGTGATTTAAGGTGAGGTTTAACTATTGAACTCTCCTTTTTTTTTTTTCACCTTTTGTTTTTATGCATGCTTCTAGAATAAGTCCTATGTCTCCAGATAAGACAGATATAGACAAGATGTCAACTTCTGTTCCAAACACCACAAGTAAATCTAAGCACTTATGTTGTCTGGAATGTGCGTTACCTCTACCTGACGGATGTCGCAAAAATACATGCAATCAGTGCGCAACGGATCGGCTAGTAAAAGCCGAGCAGACTGATATGGCATCCTTCCTGGGCTGGTTTCAGGAAAATTTGTCCCAGACATTTGAAGCTATTCGGGAGAAACTGCCCACACAGCGTAGGAGGAATAGATCTCCTTCTGTGTCTGACGTCTCTTCGCCTTCGGATATTTCCAGCCTGGCTTCAAGTGTGGAGGAGGGGTTTCCACCAGAAGAGCTGAAGAAATGTATTAAAGAAGTGACGACGGCGGTACAAGAAACTGAACCTACCAAGGGTAAGGTTAAAGGTTTCCCAATGTCTCCTTAAATCTTGGATCTCCATCATAGAGAATGAAAGAATCTTGAAAGACGTACGTTCAAGTCAAGCTACAGTCTGGAGAAAAATGGGAAGATCTTCCTAAGTGGATGTTCAGATTGACCAGCTATCAAAGAAAACCACTATACCCATTGGCGAAGTCTCAGGGCTTAAAGACCCAATGGACGAACGGGCCGAAACTTCGTGTAGTAGAATATTCCAGGCCGCAGGATATCAGTGCAGAGCTGAATTTGCAGGTTCAGCGGTCCTCAGAGCTCAGAGCGTTTGGCTACTAGCCCTGGAAGATTCCATTATGGGAAATCTGATACAGATCCTTCCCATCTCTTGTTCCTACTGAAAGATGAGTTTTCTTTGTTTATCAGCGAGGATTATGGGTTTGTCGTCAGTAGCCAGAAGAGCTCTTTGGCTACGAACATGGACAGCTGACTCTGCGTCTAAGGCATCCTTATGTGAATTACCCTTTGAAAGGAACAAAAATTTTTTTAGTTTTTTTTGGCACTCCTTTGGAAGACATTGTTAGACAGATGTCTGATACGAAGAAAGCCCTGCCTCTGGATTCAAGAACCCAGGGATATTAAAGTTTTCAGTACCAGGGTCAGAGGTCCTTTCGTTACCAGGGCGGTTTTGCAGGTTTCAAAAGCATGATGGCCTATGGCCATACCAGCCTGAAAATCCCTGATCTCGTCAGATCTCAGAAGCCATCCAGACTCGGGCCTGGTTAGTACTTGTATGGGAGACCAACTATGTACCTCAAATAAACAGCCAGTGGTCTTGACAGGAATCCAACAGGCATGACAAAAGAGGAAGTTTTGACGCCATAAGAATGGGAGGACGCCTTCGGTTCTTCACCCAAGACTAGGAAAGAGTGCTTCATAGGTGGATTACAAGAACCATTTCAGAAGGTTACAGAATAAAGTTTCATCGAAACCACGTCCATCCTTCCTACTGTCAAGCTATCCATCAAGAGTAAACAAATTCTCTTTTTCTTTAAGAAATGTGGTAGAGAGGTACCCAAACGTTGGGTATTTCAGGGAGTTTACTCACGCCTTTTTTTCTGGTTCAAAAACCAGATGGAAACTGGTAAACACCTGCTTACCATGACAGAAGTTCCGTATGGAACGTTTTTTGTCTTTTGACACACATTTTACAAAGGGAGATTACATGGCAGAGTTGGTTTAAATATGCTTATCTCCATGTACCGGTTTCAGAATCTTCCCGGAAGTTTCTCAGGTTTGCGGTTCTAGCAACACTGGCTTGTTGGTCTAGTGGTATGATTCTCGCTTCAGGTGCGAGAGGTCCCGGGTTCAAATCCGGAAGTGCCCAAGCATTCTTGTTTCAAGAAAGCAAAGGATTCTCCATTTACATTTAAACTCTTCCCTTTGGCCTGTCCTCAGCTCTTCGAGCTTTTACGGAAATCCTGGCATCCATAGCAGTGGTTTTACGTCTGAAAGGTATCTCGATTGTTCCATACCTGGACGTTTGGTTCCTGAAGGCCCAATAAAGACAACTGCTAAATCTTCATCTCACGATTACAATGAAGGTTTTAAGAGATCACGGTTGGATCCTGAACCTGGAAAAATCCAAGCTGACGGCGTCACGAAGTCTAGAGTTCTTGGGTCTTAGAGGAAATTCACAGTCCCTCTCTCTTTTTCTACCATTAGTGAAACAATTGAGGATTTTAAAAGCCGTATCAAAGCTGCATAAAAACCTAAGTTCAATCAGAGATGCTATGAGGTTCTAGGCCTCCTCGCTTCTGCAATCCCAGCAGTGGCTTGGGCAAAGGCAGAAGCAATACCATTGCAATGGGACATCCTTTCCCAATGGACACGAAAACAGGGAGATCTAGACTCTCCCTTCCACCTATCCAAAAGGGTGAAAGGACTCCTGAACTGGTGGAAAAACAGACGCAAAATCCCAAAGGGCCTATCGTTTGCTCAGAAACAATGGTTTATGATATCCACATATGCCTCCCAGATGGGTTGGGGCGCCCATCTAGCTTCTCAGTTCCGTCAGGGTCTTGGAACAGAGTGGAGTCAGGCGCTTCCTGAAGTTTCAGGGATTAATGCGGTTTGGAAGGCACTGGTTTCCTTCCGTTCAGCCATCACAAATCAGGCAATGAGGATTCAGTCGGACGACGCCACTACAGTGGGTTTTTTCGCCAGGGTGGCACGAAGGTAAAAGCTCTTCAAAAGCTCTGCTACCTCATATGTCTTGGGCTCAAGCGAATCTTCTCGCTATATCAGCTACCCAGGTCAGAGGGTCTCTAAAATTAGTTCAGACGGCCTCAGCCGTAGACTTTGGTCCCAGGCAGACTGGGCACTGTCAAGCTAAATTTTTTGGCGCTGGGTTCACGCTTCGGCAGGCCGGAGATAGACCTGTTTGCCACAAGGAGATACAGGAAAGTTCAATGTTTTGCTTCTCTCCATTCAGGAGAGTACCCAGTTGTCCTAGACGGTCTATCGATACCTTGGACCTTCGACATGGCTTATGTTTTCCCTCCTGTCGCTCTTATACCACGGATTGTTCATAAGTAAGATGAAGAAGGCAAGTAATTGGCAGTCCTGCCCTTCTGGCCGAACAGGAGTTGGTTTTCGGAAGTGGAAAACTTGACAATCTCACGTTGGCATCTCCAGTCTCTTCTCAAATATTGGAGAATGTGACTCTCCCCGTGGAAACTCTGGATATTTTTCACCTGACTGCATGGTTGCTGCAAGGGTGATCCTTCAAGGCCATGGTCTCTCTGACCTTTATGTGATGTGTTGCTGTCTTCTGTCCGCTGGTCCACTTCGTAAATCTATTTCAGAGTTTGGATGAAGTTCAGAACCTGGTGTTCACTTCGAGGTTGGATCCGGCCAAAGCCTCTATCCCGGAAAGTCTTTCTTTTTTGCAAGATGGGTTTGAAGCCGGCCTGGGAGTTTTACGCTCAGAGGCCAGATTTCAGCTCTAAATCACTTCCTGGTTCGGGGCTTTGCCTCAAACCTGCTTTTTCTAAGATTTCTTAAGTCCATAAGGCTTAAGAGGCCTCCTAAGTAGTACCTTTCCCTACTTGGGATCTGTCTGGTGCTTCGAGCCCTTTGTAACCACCATTTGAACATTTACTGGAGGTTCCTATCAAGTTTCTTACTTTCAAGATGGTTTTCCGGGTGCCTATCGCCTCTGCTAGTTGAGTAGGTGTGATCCGAGCTCTCTCTTTCTCTCCGGAATTCACCTTTTTCATCGCGACTGGGTGGTCCTGCACACCAAGCCTTCTTTTTTGCCTAAGGTTTTTTCTGGTGCTGCGATTACCAACCTATTGTCCTACCGGGGTTTTATCATTTTCCTACGTCGGATCTGGAAAGAATGGGACATCTCCTAGATGTTAGAAGATCCCTGAAAATCTGTCTTCAGATGACTCAGGGATTAGATCCTCAGATCTATGTGTATTCTTTCATGGCGCTAACAGGGGTTGTGCTGTCTCAGGGCCCTCTTTGGCCTGATGGCTAACGTATACATTCAGGTTGGCTTATCAATCCAAAGGGATTCCCCTTAGTTTCCCTTTAAAGGCTCGTGCCTCTAGAGCTATGACGACCTCCTGGGCTGAAAGAGCAGCCGCCTCACCTGCAGACATCTGCAAAGCTGCTGCTTGGTCTTCCTTACATACTTTTATCAAGCATTGTAGGCTGGACGTATTCTCATCATCTGAAGCTGCTTTGGGCGTAAGGTGCTACAAGCTGTGGCCTGCTGAGTTCCCACCCTTTGTTGTTTGCAGGGGTCTTGCTATATCCCACTTGTAAGTACTGCCACTATACGAAGGGAAAAACAGTAATTTTACTTACCGTAAATTCCTTTTTTCTTAGTATAGTGGCAGTACTGGCTTTCCCTCCGCTTTCAAATAGATTAAATTCTATGCATCATTCGGTCTCCGTTTTGGTTCTTTTGTATTACTGGTGAGTGTCTCTGAGTTACAGCTTATATGGAGGCAGCAGGCGGAGCACAGCATTTAAATTCTAAAGAAGGGGGAGCTTCTTGTCCAGAATCCTAAGGAACATCCCACTTGTAAGTACTGCCACTATACTAAGAAAAAAGGAATTTACGGTAAGTAAAATTACTGTTTTATTGTTGAGATATATATATATATATATATATATATATATAATATACACATACATACAGCTGGAACAACTTTTTTTTTCTTTATAAGAACACTGTATATGTTAGTCCCTTGCCGTTATTGCAGAAGTTATCTTCCTAATGTATTTCTCATATTACAAGTCAATGCAAATTACTTGTTGACCTGCACGTAGTGTTTTTGGCTTGTGCTAGCTTATTGCTTAAATATAGCTGGGTTTACAATCGGACTATTTGTAAAATCTGTGTAAAGAGGATCAGAACTCATGGAGACACATGATGAAACGTGTTCTTTAATATCCTCCTGTTTTCAGAAGAATTCAGCAGGTCTATAGTAGAAATATGAGCATTGCCACAAACCTATATTTATTGCTTTTGAGTAAGGTTCCAACGGTGTTCTACAGCCTGGACATTGGTCCTTACATTATTCTTTACATATCGAACATGACTATATTTTCAATAGACTTCTCTTCTTCCAAAGCCACTTGTGTGTTTTATTTCCGAAATAAGCCCTACTCTTGTTAACTATCAAATCTTCGGATATTCATACAATTTTCGTATTACAGGCTGTATTATGCAGTCTTACATCAGACCTGCCTTGATCCAAGTTTTTTTTTTTTTTTTTAGGCCTTTACATCCTTTTGAAGAATAAGAAAAAAAATTGTCCATTAAAATGAAAGTAACTGCTTTATCAGCTGTTTATCATTATAGCCTTAAAATAGCCTTTATTAATTTTTTTTTCAGTTAAAAACATTTTATAACCATTTAATTTAATTTATTATGGTGCATGGAGTCCCCTGGTATTGTCCCACCTTTCAATGTTAAACCATTTTTGAACAATTTTAACACTATATATGACTCCCTGGCCACCATGAAGGTATGGCTAAGGCAGAGATTACAAACTTCCTTCTAGCTATACCAATTCATCCCAGCAGTGGGCACTGTTTGGCTGAGGGTGTCAAAACTACTTTCAGCCTATCAGATCTGTTAATTGCTCCAAGTAAGGCTTCCTCATTAGCCAAAGCAGCGTAGAAATGCTGCAGTTACAATGCCTTTGATGTCCATTTAAGCCTCCAACATTTTTAGCCCATGTAGTTTTAAAGGGACACTATAGGCACCCATTCTACTTCATTGCATTAAAGAGGTTGTCTGTGCCATGTTTTCCCCGTTTTAACACTGCAGCTGAAAACATTGCTGTTTTGCAGAATGGCACTATTCTCATTGCAGCGTTTAAATACCTTTAGTGCAGGGCTGCCCAACAGGTAGATCCCCAGATGTTGTAGAACTAAAACTCCCATGATGCTTTGTCATTCTAAATGCATTCTAAAGGCATGCAAAGCATTATGGTAGTTGTAGTTCTACAACATCTGGGTATCTACCTGTTGGGAAGCCCTGCTCTAGTTGCTTTCACTCAGAGGCCGCACTTCTTCTGAAATAGCAGAGTAAAACTCTTTCTATCAGATTGTCTTTGACCATCTGATTGGGGAAGCGGGAGCATTGGATTGGCTGAGATCATTGATCTCAATCAACTCTGTCAAGGAGGCAGAGGCAGCTGGGGAGATCAGTGCTGCAAGGGAGAGAAGGTAAGTCTACTCACGCTATAATATTCCTTTAAGGCAGACAGTTGATTTGGAAAATAAGCTGTTCTAAAGCTCTAGTACTAAAATAAGTGACATCTGAGGATAAATAACATAAAAATTAAAAAGAAATATTTAAAATTTTACCTTACAAAAACATGTATTCCTGGCCCTATAGTGTTAAAAACTGCATTTAGCCCCCCTGTCTGCTTTAATATAGTAAAATCTTACTTTGATTCCAGTCTGCTGCTGCTGGCTCTGCCCCTGATCTTTCTACTCGGCTGAAATTATCAGAAGTGATAATCTGAGCCAATCACAATGCTTTCACATAGGAAAGAATTTGATTGGCTGAGTTTGTCAAGGAGACAGAATAGGGGCAGAACCAGCACAAGCACAGCCCTGGCCAATCAGCATCTCCTCATAGAGATTAATTGAATCAATGCATCTCTATGAGGAAAGTTCAGTGTCTTAATTCAGAGGGTGGAGACACTCAATGTCAGTGCTGCACACTGAGCAGCACTGCCCCAGGAAGCACCTCTAGTAGCAATCTCAGAATTACTCACTGGAGAAATTCCTAGGCTGTAATGTAAACACTCTGAAAAGACAGTTGGCTGCAAAAAGCCTGAAGGGACTGATTGTACTCCCCAGAACAAATACAATAAGTTGTAGTTTTTCTGGTGACTATAGTGTCCCTTTTAATGCTCCATATAAACTGCATTGAAATTCATTTTCTATAATATGTAAAAATTAAAAGCTTTTTAGGTGTAATCTCTAGTTTAGACATTCACAAAATGCAAATAAGGAGTAATTATGTTTCCATTTGCACATATAAAATGAAGGCAATGGCTTCTAAAATGTTCCATAAGAACCAGGGTGTCATTCATAGAATACTTAAGGACATGAAAATAACAACTAAATTAGAGAAATATCCACTTCCATACACTTCAAAATTTGTTATGTTAATTTACAATTTTTTTTTTCTTGTCTGCAATTTGTTTGATCAATGCTTGCATGAATATAGATCATATCCTATTTTTCTAACAAAACTTGATATCTTGATAAAAGGTTAGCAAAATTCAATTAAATACTTATGGTTTTGGCACGTCATGAATGGGTTAATGATTTTTACTTGATACTGTTAGCCTACAAGTGGAAAATATCCACATCCTTTGGAGACACTGCAAATATTGGATTTTATATCTGAACAAGCTGCAGTCCTCAGTGCTTTCATTTGCTGTATTATGAGTTTCTCAGATTTACAGACTGCTGCTGCTGTCAGAGCATTTGGAACAAAGTCTGCCTGTGCTTCACCTTTGCTTTATCCTGATATTGAAGCATGTTATAGTTGAAAATCTCCTTAACAAATGTTTAGGGAACAAGGATGATAAATTATTAAACAGTATGAACATGCTTATTAGAAAATCAAAAATAACTTTTATTGGTAAGGTTTGAGGTGAAAAAATTTTTTCCTGTTAAAATGACTTAAAGGGACACTAGAGTCGCCCAGATCACTTTTGCTCGTTGAAGTGGTCTGGGTGCAGTGTCCCTGTCCCGCTTAGTCCTGCAATGTAAATCATTGTAGTTTTAGAGAATAATTACATTGCAGGACGAAGACTGCCTCTAGTGGCTGTTACTCAGACAGCCACTAGAGGCACCTTCTGCTTGTAAGTTGACTTTTGGTCACCTAATTAATGCTGGGCGTACTCATGCTCTGAGGACATCCAACATTTGTTAATTCCCCACAGGAAAGCATTACAGCAGTTCTTATCTATGAGGAGGGCAACCCAGCACCGAGTGAGATCGTCGCCGGAATACGGTTGGGTTTTTAACCCTTGCAGTGGAGGTGGGGCGTGGCTAGTGGGGCATGATCGCGTTAGAAATACTTTTGTATTCCTAACATTAGTGTTTTTTTTACCTCCATGGGTTAAATTGCACGTGTTGAAAACAAAGATCGATATATACATATATAAACTGATTTGCTTGATTTCATTTCTTTTTTATTTTATTTTTTTATTGAATACTTACAGCTGTTTTCCTGTTTGGAAGTTATTCTTCTAGTTTAAGTGAGGTGCTCAATAATCCCAACAAGCAAACAAATATGTAGTTTTGCAATCAAAATGTAAAATTACTATGGTTGTATACGTGTAAAATCCATATGGAATGCAAAAAAAATAGCTTATTGATTTTCACTTTCTGAGATTCATCTGCATTTTTATTTTTCTATTTTTGGTATGTGCTAATTAAAGAAAAAAAAGCCAATAAAACATTTTGTTGCTTCAATGCTTGCTTTATTTGTGTATGTGTATTAATACATATTATCTAAAATAGATATATCTTTTTAAAATATGTTGTAATGCATTTTAAAAATATGAAAACAAAAAATGTAATACACTCATGGGGGGATAAAAAGTACACCATCTTTGAATTCAATTGTTTTTCATAGCAAGTCTAAAAAAGGGAAATGCAACCTCAGATAAACAGCACATAACCGATTACACAGTGTCTTGATTTATTTAACATAAATAAAACTAAAATGGGAAAGCCATGTGTGAAACAAAGAACACCCTTGCTGCTTCCATAAGAATTAAGAAGTTAAGTAGCAGATAGGTGCTGCTAATAAAATGCCCCTGATAAATTGATCAGCAAGTGTGACCACCTCTAAAAACTGCATTTTTTAGCAGTTTGTGGGTCTGGAAAATTTAGGTGTGTGTGTTAACAAAAGTGGAGATGTTTGGCCGTAATGCACAGTGCCACCTTTGGTGAAAACCAAACCCCTCATATCAACTGTCAAGCATGGTGGTAAAGGGCTGATGATTCTGGCTTCTTTTCCAGTCACAGGACCTAGAAACCCTGTACTTATTAAGTCGACCATAAACTAATCTGTATTACAACATATTCTAGAATCATATGGCCATCAGTCCGACATCTAAAGCTTGGCCAAAAGTGGGCCATGCAACAGGACAATGATCCCAATCACAACAGGAAATCTACAACAGAATAGTTGAGAAAGAAAAGAATCAAGGTGTTGTAATGGCTCAGTCAAAGTTCAGACCTTAACCCGATTGAAATGCTGTGGCGAGACCTTGAAAGAGCTGTACATAAACAAATGTCAGCAAACCTCAATGAACAGAATCAACGTTGTGAAAAAGAGTGGGCTAAAATTCCTCAACGATGTGAGAGACTGATACAGAAAACACATAGAAAAAGGAAGAAAGGTATGGAACCAAAGGTTCCTATGTGGAAGAGTTATGAATGCTTGTGTGGGATGCACAAGCACAACGGTAAACTGTTTCAAGTTGATTGCCACAATCCCTATATAAACGAGCACAAAGCCATGCAGTGGCTTATTACTGACGACGGTGTGTTCGCACGCTGAAACGCGCGTCGAGTTCTCATTTATTTAATTCTTTCTTTTTTTGTGTTCACTTGGGTAGCACTTATGGATTAGTTTAAATTTAATTTAATTCGTTTTTAGCTACTTAGCCAGGAAGGTAGTAGGGTAAAAGGTAGGCACTTGTGTTTTATCACAGTGCCGAGATAACAGTAATAGTACCCTCTCTTGTAGAGATTGGGGGTTACTTTTTTGGTATTTGCTTTGGGGATTTATTTTTTCTCCCCTCTAAGGAGGTGTATTTGCCTCCTCCTCCTCGTTTTTTTCCTACCCCTTTAACAACCCTTCAGTTTGGAGGTGTTTTGACCTTACCATATTAGGTTTTGAATCTCTCTGAAGTGGTTGTTTGGATTTGTATGTGTCCTTACACAGCCAGTCCCTCTGCCCTATTTTTCCCTCCTGTCTTTTTTACTCCCTTTACATTCATAACTCTTCCACATAGGAACCTTTGGTTCCATACCTTTCTTCCTTTTTCTATGTGTTATCCGTGGGTTATTCCCCAATAGGGAAGAGTTATTAGGGCTTTTGCACTTCTTTATCTTGATACAGAAAACAATTACTTATTGCTGCTAGAGGTGGTGCTACAAGCTATTAAATCATAAGGTGTACTTAGTTTTTCACACATGACTTCTCCATTTTGGCTCTGTTTTTGTTAAATAAATCACAACACGGAGTATTAGAATTCTCGGGTCAGAGATGAAACAAGGACACTCCAAACACAGGTCGTTGAAGAACAAAGGCTACTTATTGTTTTGCAGCTGCAAAGGTCTCAGTCAGACAATAGTCTTGGAATACCCGACTGAGCACACGTTTACAAGAGAACAAAGAATATATACCACAAATGACATATTCCATACATATAAAGAGAATACGAAAATTACACCAACATTACTATAGTTCCATCCAATTATTATTATTTTTTTTTTTATATAAATTCTTTATTTTAAAAGGTGCATAGATAATGTAGCATACAGATGTATAACAGGTTGGTACATCATTTACAATGGTTTGCTTAGCGTTATCGCCTTGTTCCCAGTAGGAGTAATGTTGCAAGCTTCTAAGTACATATGGTTCAGAGTATCTCTCATGTCCAGCATGTATATCATTTTGCACAGTTTTCGTTTTATAACTGGTAGGGGTGAACTGGGATGCGTGGTCAAGAGGTCCGTCGGGCGAGAGGGGGGCAGTTGTGAGTGTTCTGCTCCCCTATGTTCTGGCTTCTTTTTTAAGCGTTATCTGTTCTCTTTCATGTTGGGTTTGTGAGGAGAGGGGTTACAGATGAGGAGAGGGGAGGGGTGGTTTCAGTGGTTGGTGTAGGTACGTGTGATGGGTTTTGCTGCCAACCCTTTAAGTTCCTTAGTGAGGGGGTGTTCTCTCTGTTTGCGCCCTCCTTGCGTGTGTTGGGTTTCGGCTATTTAGTCGGGGGCATGGGGTGAAGGCCAGGTGTCCTCGGGGGTGTGTTCCGTCATCATATGGTGTGTATCGCCTCCGGTCCTGTTATTAGGCCTTGGCGGTCTGCTACCGTGTCGGTTGTGGGGTTTGCGCCGTGAGGCTACTCTGTGTTGGGGTCCTAACGGTTCGGTGCTTTGTCTCTAGGCGGATGTTCGTCTTGGGTGGGACGCGCCCCTTCGGTCCGTGTCAGCCCACGGGGTGGAAGCAGTCCGTTGAGTTCCATCCAATTATTAAACTAATACTAATCTCTTAAATACGTTATCTAATAGTGGGTGTTTCTGACATTCCACACATGTGCCCTGGTCCAAGATAGTTGCACAGTAGCTTTAACCATGTCAGTAGTGAACTTTACTTAAACATCCTGTAGCTTCTACCACAACGGTGCAACATGTCATGTGTTGTTAATCTGAGGTTGTATTTACCTGATTTAAGACCTACTAAGGAACAAGATGATTGTTATTGTGTCTTGATATGTAAAACCATAAACTTCAAAGAGGGTGTAATTTCTTTTTCACATGACTGTCTACTCCAGCAACTAAGAACAAAGTGTTTAATACATGTATACATTGATATTCAGGGATATCTAAAAAAATATATATATATCTATATGCAATTTAAGCTTTCCATTTATTCATGTTTTGTTTGAATACCAGATCATTCAAAATATAGATTAGTTGTAATCCCTTATCTAACAATGCGTAAGAGAAGGCCTGATATATTTGTGTGCAGTCAGAAATATGTTTGTCCATTTTCAGCAATATTTGTCACAACTACCATATAATACAAAGAGATTTGTGACTTATTTGAATATATTGGAATGCAGCATCCCAAAAATCTACTGGATTGTAACAATTTGTTCGTATGTGGATATAAAACAGAAATTCCATGGTACAGCTAGCTAAAACTAGGCATCAACTATTGCTGTCTGCAATGAAGCCCTGTAGTGTGTCCAAATTCATACGGGGCTATTAAACAGGGGATGGCATCTTATAATTCTAATGGTGGAGTGCCTAATGTCCTTCCCAGCCTCCACCCTTTGGCGGCGGGTGGGGGACATTAATGTCATATTACACCGAGGAGGCATCTAATATTAAATATATAAAATTTTATGTCAAAATAGCCAAACTGGAAAAATTATCCTAAGCAGTTATGCATAGAGTTTGGCTACTCTGGCCTTAAATTTGAAATTTACTTTGATTTCTAATATTAGTGACTAACCTTGTCATGCACCATCTCTCTTTGTCCAGCACCTGGACAGTTCCAACTTAAAGCAATATCAGCAAAGTGCCGGTACAGAATACGGAGTTAGGCAGATGCTTGCAGTTCATGGAGCCGTTGTTCTACAAGCTGCGTAGACGTTATAAAAGCGGATTTTACATACAAAATTTATCTGCAATAAACACATTTGCTTGCCAATCATTTATACACCATTTTTCGGCATACCTTTTAAATCTTGTATACACAATTTTGGTACTGAATGAATTAATAAGACTGCTTTGTGATGTGTGGACCTGTTGGCACCTGACCCAGTTCCCCAGCTCACTTCCTTCCCACACACTCTCATCGTGACATTCTAGCCTCTGCACACCATTTCTCTGCTGACGCTGTTCGTGGTAGTAGTATTTGTTGTTGGAAAACTTCACGAATCCTCCAAATTAAGCCGACTACCAGTTTGATTCTGAATGCCTTAGTCTGGCTGAAGGTATTTATTTCAAAATGAAAGTGTTATGGAATGAAAATACTGTGGTCTTATATTTTAATAGTTAAAGAAACACTCCAAAGGAAAATGTTAATAAATAAGCCATTTAATAACTATACAATCCAATGCATTAAGGTAGTATTTTATTCATAATTTTAGGGGGTGGTATGAAAAAGATAGCTTATGTTAGCAGCAGAACTAGTTTCTGCAGCTATTGTAAACTCTCCAATTTAGACCAGCACAGACGTTCCCCTCTATGCTGGATATTGTCCAATAAGAGGATTCTCATTGAGAAATCTTAAGGACAATTCATTTATATGAGTGCCTGTCCAGTTGTTCACCTTTCAATGTCCTGTATTACAGCTCAATGAAAAGTGTATGAATGACTAGTGCGGAGATTGGCACAGCACTTACTTCCACTATGGACTTAGTTAAACTGAAGTGAAGCAGGAAACCCCACTGGCTGTCTGATTGAAAGCCTAGAGGGTAGAACAAAGGTGTTTTATAAAAAATGCCAATTTCCATTGAAATCAGCACTTAAAAAAAAAAAATCCTCTTGCAGTGACAGTCTATTGAACCCTAAAGCAAGCTTTAATTGCTTGGTATGTTCCTTTAAATAAATATCCACAATGGCTATATAAATATAGTATACAAAAAATCAAAAACAGGATTTTAAATTGGTTATTAATGTTAAGTCTATACGTCGATATTTTTACAGCAGTTGGTAATTCTCAACAATTATATTTCATCCAGCCTTGTCTACTTCCTTACAAAATGTGTGTGTTTCTGTACCCCTTAAGGACACATGACATGTATGACATGTCATGATTCCCTTTTATTCCAGAAGTTTGGTCCTTAAGTGGTTAAAGGAACACAATGTTAGGAATATAAACATGTATTCCTAACCATAGAGTGCTGGAGTGGCTATTTAGGTCACCAACCCCCTCAGCTTGCAGTGAAGAGATTTTTAACTTCCTTTTTCTACCTCGGTGCGTCAGTCACGCCTCAGTTGGCCCCACTTCCATGGCTGAGAATCAGTTGTGATTATCTCAGCCATTCTAATGCCTGATCATATAAAAGCATTGGGAACCTATTGTGCAATAATGCATTTCTATGGGGAGCGTGGAGCTGCTGAATGTAGGCGCTGTACACTGCAGCACTTGACATTATTGCACAGTCGTTATTCGGCATGTGCCAACCATACCTTAATAACACACAGACACCAAGTTTTCTGTTGGAGTATAACGTCCACAGCTTTATTAATTAATATGAATATATATATAATTAACAATTTAGGGTCATTGTCAACAGTACTCCTTTCGTTACGCTCTTTCCTGTATCATACCCCCGACAATGACCCTACCAAAATAAACATTAACATAACCAATAATATTTACATGTAACTCAACGGCCTACCAAGAGGCCCCACCTCCATTTGTCCAACTGCAGGGGTGTACCCAGACACCCCTACACCCCTTGGTTCGTAGCCACCGATGGGCTCGAACCTACCTCCAAACTTTTAACTTCCGGCCTACTTTCGCCTAGACCTTGGCCTACCAATTTCTTAACCCACCAAACTTCCAGTTTAACCAAGACCTTTTCCCGCCGCTGTGACCAAACGGGAACAACTTCCAAAACATAGGGTGGGTGGGAGGGACAATTTACAGGTAAGAAAGGCTCAAATTAGAATGGACTTACCCTAAAATGGCCGCTATTTAACATCCCTTCTAAACCACGCCCCCTAGCACAAACCTTAGGACAACCCCTTGACCTAAACTTCACCTGCCTACTCCTGGCTCTGTCAAGGCCCACTTCTCCCTGCGTTGCTCCGTGGTTTCATGACATTATTGCACAGTCGTTATTCGGCATGTGCCAACCATACCTTAATAACACACAGACACCAAGTTTTCTGTTGGAGTATAACGTCCACAGCTTTATTAATTAATATGAATATATATATAATTAACAATTTAGGGTCATTGTCAACAGTACTCCTTTCGTTACGCTCTTTCCTGTATCATACCCCCGACAATGACCCTACCAAAATAAACATTAACATAACCAATAATATTTACATGTAACTCAACGGCCTACCAAGAGGCCCCACCTCCATTTGTCCAACTGCAGGGGTGTACCCAGACACCCCTACACCCCTTGGTTCGTAGCCACCGATGGGCTCGAACCTACCTCCAAACTTTTAACTTCCGGCCTACTTTCGCCTAGACCTTGGCCTACCAATTTCTTAACCCACCAAACTTCCAGTTTAACCAAGACCTTTTCCGCCACAGCACTTGCCTTGACCCCTTAAGGACATGTGCGACCCCCACCACACAGAAACAGGGCTTGTGCTATCCCATCTTGCAAACCTAGATTAAAAAGGTCATAGCCCACATCTGACAAATGCACTCCGTCTGCCCGAAAATAACCAGGTAACCGTTCTTCCAATTCCCGATGCCGTACCACCACTCCTCCTAGCCTACGAATGAACGTCGACATGGTCTTGTTCACCTTACCACGGCATTGAGAAACAGCCTTCACATCCCTGGCGTATCTCCAGCATAAACGAGGTACCATCTCCGACCATACCACTTTCACGCCAGGGATAAGCCCCCTCAATTTATCCACATCCCGCTTCATCCATTGAACCAGATCACGCTGGGGAATCAAGCCTAAATCGTTCCCACCCCCGTGAACTACCACCACATCCGGTAAGGCCCCTTCTGCTACCTTACGAAACAGTGCCGTACACATGTGCTGCCAATCAAACCCCCGATAACCAAACCAGAATAGTGCCACCCGGTCCACAGGAAAGCCCAGCTGCGTTCCGTCTCTTCTAACTGCGGCCCTCCTCCGTGCCCAGTGAATATACGAATGGCCGATTATCCACACCGTCCAACCTAAAAGGAAACATAACAGTGATGAAGCAGCACATACCCCCCAAAACACATCCACTTTCAACCCCCAACTCAAACCAGCCTATCTGGCCGTACATAAGAGCGAAAACGAAGCGATTCCCATCTCCCAATCCTTTTTATCCGCTCATCCCCTAAGCCCAAGCGAGCCGCTTCGGTCGCTGCACCAATGCGGAATGAATGTGTACCAAACTGCATGGGCTCCAGACCCAATCTCTGTAATCCCAAACGGAAAACCCGCACAAATTGGAACCGAGACAACGCCGTACCGTCGGCATGAATGAAGAAACATCCTCTCCTTACTGGGCGGAGTACTAAAAACCCACGCCCGCTTGCCACCGGACACAACCCTGACCCCGGCAATTCAAATAACGTTACCGTGAAACCTTTCCCGAAGACATCCGTCTTCGATCGAACCAGCCGGATCATCACCCTGTCCCCACCAACCGTCACATCCTCCAGCCTAAGTCCGCCAACCCCTTTCTTGTTGGCACTAAGCAACTCACCAATCCGGAATGCCCCAAAAAAGGCCCACGAAAAAGCCACCGTAAACAACGTCACCTCGAACCCGGAAAAACAGATCTCCGGCAGTATGCCCAACAACCCTTGCAACACTGCAAACGAGACTGGTCGTCTCGTATCTTTCGTCTTTTTACCTTTCCTAAAACCCCGAACTGCCTGCCTCACTATAAAATGTTTCGTGACATCCGCCCATCCATTAAATTTAAACATAAACGCCAAAGCCGACAAGTGCCTATCCACCATTGACGGCGACGCCTGCTTAGCGAACAACCTGCACAGTATCCATAACAGTACATCCAGCCGAGCATCCTCAGAGCTCCCTGCCCCAACCTCCTGCATAGTATCCTCCCAAACCTGCCAAACCTTAACATAGGAAAACCATGTCCCAGGCGCCAGAGACTTCTTTACGTATTCCCCAAGCAGGATGTCCCGAGCTCCCACATCTCCGCAGGACAGGCCAGGCCGTCCTCCTCCGCCTCCGGTGCCGCCTCCCGAAAGCGCTCCCACTGCAAGCGAGACAGCGCGTCAGCAACAACATTGTCGAGTCCCGGAATATGCCGAGCACGAAACACAATATTACACGACATGCATAAGAGGACCAATTGCCGCAACAGCTGTACCACTGGCCAGGAGGAAGCAGATAAACCATTAATAGCCTGAACCACCGCCATGTTATCCGAATTGAACACTACCCTTTTATTGGCTAACTCCGCCCCCCATAACGACACCGCCACCACAACTGGGAAAAATTCCAAAAAGGCTAAGTTCCTAATTAAAGGGCTCGCCTTCCACGCCTCCGGCCACTCCTCCGCGCACCATTTTCCAGCCAGGTACGCCCCGAACCCGACGCTACCCGATGCGTCCGTAAATAAACCCACATCCGCGGAGGATCCCACCGGATCCCGAAAGAACACTCTCCCATTAAACTCACTCAAAAACCTAGCCCAAACCCTTAAATCCTCCTTCATGTCCACCGAAACTCTGACATAATGCGACGGCTTTTTAACACCACTCGTCGCCCGTGCCAACCGCCTGCAGAACACCCTCCCCATCGGAATGACCCGACACGCAAAGTTCAAACTACCTATCAACGATTGAAGCTCACGCAAGGTCACCTTCCTTGCCTTCTCAACCGTGACCACCAGCCGCTGAAGGGCGTGTAGCTTGTCCCTTGGCAACCTACACTCTCTCCTCACCGAGTCGATCTCCAACCCCAGAAAGCTTAGGCACGTGGTGGGCCCTACCGTCTTGTCCTCAGCCAACGGCACCCCAAATGTTTGCGCCACCCACTGAAAGGTCTGTAACACCTGACTACAGCGTTCCGTGTGAGGCGGGCCAACGCACAGAAAATCGTCGAGGTAGTGCACTATTGCACCCCCAGCCGATTCCCGCCGCACGACCCACTCCAAAAAGGTGCTAAACCTTTCGAAGTAAGCGCACGATATGGCGCAACCCATAGGCAAACACAAATCCACAAAATACCCCCCCTCGAAATAGCACCCCAATAAGTGATGACAATCCGGGTGTATGGGAAGCAGCCGAAAAGCTGCCTCCACATCCAACTTCGCCATCAGTGCCCCCTGACCTGCTTTCCTAACCAACTCAACAGCCCTGTCGAATGACGTGTAGGAAACAGAACACAGGGCCTCATCGATATCATCATTAACCGAAGCCCCGTGTGGGTACGATAAATGATGTATCAAACGGAATTTACCCACCTCCTTCTTGGGGACTACCCCGAGTGGAGACACTCGCAAACCAACCAACGGCGGGGAAGGGAATGGCCCCGCCATTCTCCCCAATTGTACTTCCTTACATAACTTATCTCGAGCTACCCCTGGATGTTCCCCCACAGACCGCAAGTTTTTACACAACGTTCCCGAAGCCCTATCCTGAAACGGAATCCTGAAACCTTCTGTAAAACCGAGCAGCAAAAACCTCGCCACCTCCTGGTTATCGTACATTCTTAACCAAGGCAGCATCGCGCCTACCTTCACCGGTGACGCCCCCCGCTGCAGACGCAGCAGCGGATGCACCGGCGACTCCCCCTCCAACGCTCGGCTTACCCTTCCTAAAGCACCTGGAAACTCCATGATTGCCCCCGCAACCGGAGCACTCATGTTTGAATCTGCAGGACGCTCCCCCTTGCACTGGCTCTCATTGTAGAGCCAGCAAAACCCCTTCTTCTGTCCCGCCGACGCGGTACCCGAGCCCGCGCCGGCTGTTCCGAGAAAGGGGGCACTCTTCTGTGCCATCATCAGCCTCATCCACAAAGGCAGGTCCATCTGGTCCCACCGCATGGACGGATTAGCCGCTAAGCGTTGACGAAATTGTTCGTCATACTTCCACCACGCCAAACCCCCGTAGGTTCGATACGCGTCCCCAATCCCGTCTAAATAACAAAACAGTTGCGAACAGCGATCAGGGTATTTCTCCCCGATCACGCTCGCCAAAATACAAAAGGCTCTCAACCAGTTCCCAAAGGACTTGGGTATCTTCCGATACCTCCGCCTCTTTTCCTCCTCTTCCTTTTTAGCATCCTTCTTATCCTCCTCTTTCAAATCCAAAAACTCCTCCAGAGGAAGCAGGGAAAATATTTCCACAAACTCCCCTCTCCATATCTTATCCTTAATCTCCACCTTTAAGTGGCACCCCAGCGGCCCTGCAAAAGACACATGAACATTCTGCCGCGCCGCATCCGTCACCTCCCCGCAGAGATCGACAAGATCTCCTTCCCCACCAGTCAGTCCCTGACCCGGTTTCGTGTTGGCCTCACCCCCTTTCAGCGCTGCGGCCGCTGCGGCCTTCGACCCCGCCTCCCGACCGCCATCCGCGACCCACACCTTCTCAAACTGCGTCGGTGACCCCCCGTCCCCCGACCATGATTCTAACAATGATCGCAAACACCCCAGTAAATTCCCCGAGTGTGGTGCAGTTGGAGACTCACCGCTCGAGCCCCCGGCCGCTGCTGGCCGCGGGGGCGCCATCTTGTCCACAGCATCAGCCGACCCAGAAGGAACCAGTGGACGCCGACTCCTGCCCGCCTGTTCGTGCTTCGCTCCCGTGGGCGTCCTACACAGCGACCTGCAAGGAGAATATAGCCTGGGTGAACTGTCCGACTGCAGTCCCACCCGCCCCTCATCCCTGTGAGCAGACGTGACATCCCCACTCCCACGCTTGTAACGTCCCTCCTGCTCGCTTCTCCTCCTCCTCCGAGTAGCATAACTCCTCTCTGACGATCCTGACTCACTGTGCCTGCGCCTCCTCCACCTGTCCCTGGAAACAGACCTCCTCCCCCTGTTCCGATTCCTCACTGGGCTCCTGTCCCCTAGCCTCCGTCTGTCTTCAGATCTCCGCCTGCTGTCCCTACACTCCGCTCCTCCACGCTGACGTCCACCGTTGCTCCCACTGCTGGCGCTCCTCCTATCCCGCTGATCCTGGGAGCGACCCCTAATGGCCTCCCGCCCACTGCTGTCCTGGGTGCCACCGTCATTCCGGCCAGCCACCCGCTGTCCTGTGGCCACTGCGCTTGTCGTCGTCCCCCTCTGTACACCTGCACGCCTGTCTCCACTGCGCTCCACACTACTGCTCCTTGCTGCATTAGAGACCCCAGCTACACCACTGCTGCGTCCGTCACCCCTTCTTCCTATGCTCCTGGTCACGCTCCTCCGCTCCTGTAAATCTACAGCACCATCCCTCTTGTCCTTAGCTCCAGTCGCTGCCTGCTGCCTCATGCTGACCTGGTCCCCCCCCAAATCTTGGGAGACCGCTGCCCTGTCACTGCCAGTACCATGCACCCTCCCCTGCCCCTCAGCTCTGCCCCCAGGGGGCGACTCACCGGGACGTCTTGGGCTGCCATCGGACCCTTCCACCGAGTCCTCTATGTCCACTCCAGCACTGGCCTGTCCCCCCGCCTCCCTCCGGCAGGGGGCGCTCGACGAGGGAGGCCTCTTCCTGGCCTGCAACCTCACCGCCCCGGCGTTGCGCCCGGCTGGCGGTCCCGGCCGGCGGTTCACTCCCCGTCCTTGTTTTCCGGCTGGTGCCACGGCCTGCCTCAAACTGCTGCCCGCTGAGCTCCTCCTCCGTCGTGCAGCCGGACCCGCTCCAGGACTCAGCCGTTGAGGCGGCCTGGCTCTCCTCTCCGGCCTCCGATCCGGAACCGCATGGGGGGGAGCAGACGTGCTCGGAACCCCCAACTGCTCCTGCAGCCACGCCATACCCTTCTCCTTCACCACAGACCGCACACCCGACAAGATTTCTTCCAAAGAAGCCATGCTGCACCTGAAAAAGAAGAAAAGAAGAGCCCAGCCGACCTGCAACAATTTACAGGTAAGAAAGGCTCAAATTAGAATGGACTTACCCTAAAATGGCCGCTATTTAACATCCCTTCTAAACCACGCCCCCTAGCACAAACCTTAGGACAACCCCTTGACCTAAACTTCACCTGCCTACTCCTGGCTCTGTCAAGGCCCACTTCTCCCTGCGTTGCTCCGTGGTTTCAGAGATAGGAAGCACCTCTAATGGCTGTCTGGAGTGACTGCCACTAGAAGTGTTACTATGCAACAATGTAAACCCTGCCTTTTCTCTAAAAAAAAAAAAAAAAAAGCAGTGTTTACATTGGAAGCCAGCATGGACAAGCTATTTATACCAGAAACCTTACATTCTGGGACATTCTGGTGACTATAATGTCTCTTTAAGATCTGTAATTAAGTACATATCAATTTTTTTTATATTCAAAATCCTTGGATAAAACATTGCAGACAAGGAGACTTAATAAAGACTCCACAGATTAGGAGTTCTAATATGATTTTGAAATGGTTTTAATAAATCACACATTGTTCAATTTTGTTTCTCCCATATATCATAAGGAATCAGAACATTTTTTTGCTATAGCTCAGGCATAGACTATGTTTCTGTCTGCTGTATCTCATCTTTAACTACAGATCCTGCTGTCACAGTCACCAAGTGTTAAAGATAAGGTGAAGTACAAGATAGATAGACCCAGATTAGGTTATTATTTTGAAAAACGAAGTATCAGACACCAGTGCTGTTAAGATTTGCTACGGGCATGCCTGTCATTTTAATGATATTCTATAAATATTGGAAAGCAAGGCGATGACACGAATTCAATGTTTATAAGTTTGTTGCTGGTGTAACCCTGCTTTAATCATAACTTTGATTTTCGTGGCTGTTTTCCGGTAGATTATTCTACGACTGTGAAGGAGGCTGATATGCCATGAAAGCCTCACACTGAGAAGTATGAAATAAAGAATAGTGTTTTGACAGATGAGTGGGAGAGTATTCAAGAAGAGATACAAGATGTTCTGCTCAGGTATAACAAGATGTATAGATGTAATGTGCAGAGTTTTAAGTCTGTTACCTACATATGTAAAACAAAGCATCCTATTCACTAAACACAGAACGAAAGCTCAATGCCGTTTGGTTGTTACAATTTTGCTGCTTAATCCAATTCAATTATTTACAAAATACAAATTCAGGTATTTCAACCAAATTAGCATTTTCATTTGGCTGCAGTTCAACTTTCTGTTGAAATCAGCTAACTCTCCATATAACATGGCTGATTCAGCTATTCCCAACTGAATTCCAATCAAACTGGCTATTATTGGTTGTTACAATACCCTTGCTAGAGGCCTAAGGAATTGCACCTGAAACTGATTGCCTGTTACAATCAAATGGCTCCTTAGAAGAATCTCATGTTGACAGATTCCCCAATGGCAATATGATAAACGCCACCTGGTTTGGGTTTTGGAGAATATTGTGACAATAAATGGGTTGAATACAATTGGTTGTCCTCTCCTCTATTTACCTGATAAATAAATAGGTAAACTCTCCAGGCTTTGTGAGACTCACTGAAGGGTTAAACACCCTCCCATCTCCAAACCTGTACTTTTCCTCCCCAGTCTGTACTATACGCTCCACTCTACTCCACCGGACTGCTAAGGGCCATGGCATTGCCTGCCGGTTACACCAGGCAAGTGGCTAGAGGTTTGAGCAAAAAGTAGCCCAGAGGAGTTGCCCAGTCCCTTTCCAGTTGATACATGCTTCATAATGGCTGTTTTGTGTGACAGCTCACTCCATCTCCTCTGATGTTGAGGGGCATTAATTTCAGCTTTCGCTCTATGTTATGACTGCACCTACTTTTTATGTACATTCTCATAATAATAATGCACAATCCATTCAAACACACTAATTGTGTGCCTAAAACCTGTCACGTGCTCTGTAATTATGCTGCACAGTAAGGTGGTGCTTTAAGCTGTCAAAAACTGTCAGCTGCCAGCGAGTCGCAGGTCATTTTCAAAAGAGTCTCGTGAAATTAATTTGAAAAATGGTGGAATTTATCTGCCTCAGTTCTCTTAGCATGAGGTTGTTAGTGAATACAGTGAACCATATAGGAATTTAAACAAACAAATGCAGGAGAACTGACCCACATGAAATTAGCCAATACTTCTGCCAAACTCTTCATTCACTAAAGTGAAAACTGAAAGGAATTCAAAGCAGATTCAAAGTAAATATCAAAGTGTATGATAAAATATAGCAACATTAGAAAATACATTTTGGATATTTTGGCAATTACAATTTTGAATTCACTTTGAATTCCTTGCAGTTCACACTCTAGTGAACACCCCTGCCAGTCTCTTTTTTTCAGTATCTCTCTATTTATCTCACACTACAAGTGTCTTTGCTCTCCAATCTCTTTCTGCTCTGCGAGACACCATTTCTGTCAAACTGTAACTAGCATTTCCTACTGTTACTACACAAGGCTGCATTTGTTGAATGTTCTGTGTGTGGTTCTGAATATGTGTGTGACTGCTTCTGCATTTGTTGAAAGTTCTGTGTGTGGTTCTGAATGTGTGTGTGACTGCTTCTGCATTTGTTGAATGTTCTGTGTGTGGTTCTGAATATGTGTGTGACTGCTTCTGCATTTGTTGAAAGTTCTGTGTGTGGTTCTGAATGTGTGTGTGACTGCTTCTGCATTTGTTGAAGGTTCTGTGTGTGGTTCTGAATGTGTGTGGAACCGCTTCTGCATTTGTTGAAGGTTTGTGTTTGTGACCGCTTCTGCATTTGTTGATGGTTCTGTGTGTGGTTCTGAATGTGTTTGTGACCGCTTCTGCATTTGTTGAAGGTTCTGTGTGTGGTTCTGAATATGTGTGTGACTGCTTCTGCATTTGTTGAATGTTCTGTGTGTGGTTCTGAATATGTGTGTGACTGCTTCTGCATTTGTTGAAAGTTCTGTGTGTGGTTCTGAATGTATGTGGAACCGCTTCTGCATTTGTTGAAGGTTTGTGTTTGTGACCGCTTCTGCATTTGTTGATGGTTCTGTGTGTGGTTCTGAATGTGTTTGTGACCGCTTCTGCATTTGTTGAAGGTTCTGTGTGTGGTTCTGAATGTGTAGTGTTCTGTGTATGTGGAGGCTGTGTGTTTTGTGTACGGATGTTTTATGTGTTGTGTGAATGGAGCTATGTATGTAGTACACCTGGGAGAGATTTAACTTTTGATCTTAAAAGATATGTTTTGAGGGCAGGGCCAAACCGGAGAGCTGAGAGGACGCTAGCCTCAGCAGCTAGTGCTACATGAAGGAGAATACACTAACTTTCGCCGAGCAGCGGACCGGCAGAAAACCAAGAGAGGTGCACATAGCCAGAACAGACCGGGGGGCAGGCAAAGCACGAAGCCCAAAAAGGCAACAGAACCCAGCAGGCCCTCCCAGTGCCCTGGCAGACCAAGATTGGACCAAGAAACATATCACGTACAGGGAACTGCAGGGGGCACTTGGAGAACTCCACAGAGCTTACAGCCTCTCGGCACCGTGACGTTACACTCCCCTATATTCGAGACACCAAAATGGACGCAACGATCCTGTCCTAACGTGTTTTACACCCCACCTCCTATAGAATGTAAGCTCGATTGAGCAGGGTCCTCTTCAACCTATTGTTCCCGTAAGTTCTTTGTAATTGTCCTATTTATAGTTAAATCCCCCTCTCATAATATTGTAAAGCGCTACGGAATCTGTTGGCGCTATATAAATGGCAATAATAAATAAATAAACGATCCACACAGAACTCACTCTCCAACGAGGTACCCCTCAAGCTGCGGACTATGCTTTGCCATCCCAGGTTATCGGATGATCAGGCCACAGTATATGAGCCATGGCCTTCATACTACTTTAACTACTGGGAACATTTCTCCTTAACCACGGTTTCACATTATGCTCATGGTTTGCCTTAATATATTATTTGTTATGTTTGCTTTATTTGCATATGAGTGCTTGTGACATATAATAGCCTTCTATCGGAGTTTGGTTTTTTTCTTGTACTTAAAGCACTGATGCTATAGAGGACTCAGCTCAAGTGTTTTTTCTCTCTAGTTTGCCTTGCATGTTAATCAAATATATTATTTTGTAGGCAGCAATCTTCATGTCTAGAGGACCTACCCTGATTCAAAGCGTCAGTTTCATTTAGATTTTAGATATGCATGCCTAGCCAGCTGAAACTATGTTAAAACATTTTTAAAATGTGCAATGTTATAGAAATGCCATGCAATTGTTTTTTCATTGTACTTGCTGTTGCTGTCTTGGCATTGCAAGTTTATCTGTCATTCGATGCACAACAAAAATAAAGAATAAAAAAAAAAAATGATGTGTTTTATATGCATATATATTTTTACTACAAGCTGTTAATTTTTGTGTTTAGCTTGTTTAATGACTATACTTTTATAACGCTTACTAAGTGGCAGGTGTAAGAGTCCATGGTAAGACCTGCTGTATTGTAAACTGCCATTTCTGCTGACAATGGTTTTTACTAGAACAACATCAAAGAAAAGACAATAACGAACAATGAAAGAAATAATTTGACCCTTATAATCTCAAGTATCCGAGATAAACACTGTAAGACTGTGGGTGTGGTGGGTTCTATAAGATGATCTCTTGCAGTCCGGTGCTCCTGAATGACTCAGAGCCCTGACTTGGTAACCATGCAAACTCTCTGAGTCACTCACAAGTGCCAGAATGCAAAGAGAGGGCCACTAATGATCTGTACAAACAGTGAGCGGGTGCAGAGCTTGTCAGTGAAATCATTTGATCTCCTTTACTGGCATGGGTAGAGTCCAGATACCCACTCAGCCATTGCTTCTCTCATTTGTTTAAATGACAGGCCTAGGAAAAATTAAACTAATTTATTGGCGTTTTTATTTAATTTTTCTATCCCCATATGTTGATTTTTTATTTATTTTTTTTTGCATTTACTGTCATCAGTTCTGCCTTTTCTACTGACAGTTGTTTCACTGGTCTTTATTATTATTATTATTGGTAATAAAAAAAAATCGTTAAAAACCCCACTTCTTCATAAAAGCGGATCAATTAAACTGTTAATAGCTCCCGACTGATTCCTCTCTTGCAACTGTCACTAGTCTAATACTATCCTTACCCTTTGTGTCACTATACCCAACTCCCCCTAGCATGTAAGCTCATTGAGCAGGGCCCTCAACCCCTCTGTTCCTGTGTGTCCAACTTGTCTGGTTACAACTACATGTCTGTTCGTCCACCCACTGTAAAGCGCTGCGGAATTTGATGGCGCTATATAAATAACATAATAATAATAATAAAGCACCAGCATATTCCATAGCACTTCACAATATTATCAGAGGGGGAGATTTAACAACAAATGACACAATTCTAAAAACTTACAAGAACAATGGGCTAAAGAGGTCTCTAATCTAATGAGCTTACAGTCTAGAGGAGGTGAGTTATAAAACACAATAGGACAGGATTTACCAGAACCAACATCAGGCCTATACAAACAATAAAAATATATGAGACTATGATAGTTTCAGCTATGAAATATACAACAACACATATGAAATACTTTCAAAACATTACTTTTGTTCTGCTAGCATGTTGACTTAAATAACCTGGTGGCAGTGCATGATTTCTCTGAAGATTTTGGTGGAGTTTCTAAAAACAATTTTCAGGCAAATTTTGTAAGTTTATTTATAATTATTTTAATGTATGTGCTTGGAATGTATTGTGCATGTATGCATTGAAAATTACTGGTAAGCTCTTCATCTGAATTTCTAATTCATCTAACCAGGTATTGTCAGGAATTGACCAGGAAACGTAAAATATTTTGTTTTGTGAATTAAACTTTTATTAACATTTTCATTGAACTTCTCGTTACTTGTTAAGTTGCAGTAAAGAGGTAGGACTCGCAGGTCCATGGCATGCAAATATACTTCAACCAGATAGCCACACAGGGCTTCGAGAGGCAAATCAAGCAGTTAAGGGAAAACATTCTATGCTGTGCATCATAAATATCGGTAAGGTTACAAATCAACATAAATGTCAAATCAAAGCAGAGCAACATATGTTTAGGTATTATGGGTAGTGTAGGAAATTTAACATTTTAATACAGAACAACAGAAGAAGAAAATTCAGCATTTCAGCTATTTTTCCAATATGACCATATTTTAATTGTATAATTCCAGAGTTAATTCTCAGTTTACAGTTATTCTGATTCCCAAGTGTGTGCTCAAGCCATATAACAAATGCAATAGTGAAAGGTGATGTGTGGTAGCAATACTAGCTACAAACCACCTGCGTGGGAACCCATTATACCACTCTAAAGAATTCTCAAAAATACATACAATAGGTGGGACACACATAACGTTATTTATACTGGCAATATTGCACTATATTAGTTTGTTTTTCTTTTTAGAATCATCAGACGTGTGTCCCATCTATTGTATGTATGTTTGATATAACAAATGCAGCTGATAAATTTCTTCCAAAGTGTCGCTTAAACTTCCCCCCCCTCAAAATACTGGCAACGGTGCAATGCTATCCATTTGCAGATCAAACTGATTAATAGGGTTATTCATTAAAGTGAAAATTGTCAGGAATTCTAAGTAAATGTCAAATATAAGGTTATAATTGCTGAACTGGAAGCATAGCTGTCTCAGAGATTTAATCCAGTGATTTCTAATTCTCAATTCTGTCACTGAATAACCCTGTGTGTGTATAGCGTGAAATAATTACCCAAGTGAGAGCTGTGTGCATTCTATTTCTGTTTATTAAAAAAAGGTGCTCTGTGTTTATACTAAGGCGCTTAAGTCAATAACGAAAATGTGATGTTAACAGCAGCTACCACACTGTTGTGGAAATCTCTCCTTATCCACCAATATAGATCAAAAATAAATATAGGTATATTGGGGGTGAAGTCCACCACCAATTTCCTAAGTGGAGCACTAAAAATGAAACACTTACCCCTCTAGTTTGAGTATTAATTTGTCGTATCATCAAACATAGGGGGAAAAGAAAGAGAAATCTAATGGTGTAGTATCTAACCACAAATTAACGGGAATCTCAAGTGCCAGGAAAACAATCAGTTTTCCTGGCACTGCAGGATTCCTCTTCCTCCCACCCCCCAATCCCCAGTTGCTGAAGGGGTGGAAACCCCTTCAGTGACTTACCTGAGGCATCGACATGTCCCACGTCGCTGCCTGCTCCTCCCCCGCCGCTCCACCTTCTGCCTACGCCGGCCGGTAGGTGAGACTGATCCCGCCCACCGGCCGAAGAGACCTAATGCGCATGCGCGGCAATGCCGCGCATGCGCATTAGCGCACCCCATAGGAAAGCATTGAAAGCGATTTTCAATGCTTTCCTATGGGGAATTGAGCGACGCTCTAGCACAGAAAACCTGTGCTATAGAGCAGGAAGTTCCCTCTAGTGGCTGTGTAATAGACAGCCACTAGGGGAGGACCTAACCCTGCAAGGTAATTATTGCAGTTTAAAAAAAACTGCAATAATTACACTTGCAGGGTTAAGGGTAGTGGGAGTTGGCACCCAGACCACTCCAATGGGCAGAAGTGGTCTGGGTGCCTACAGTGTCCCTTTAAGTATGTATATAACAATAGACACACTCACAAAGATAGAGCCATAATGTGACTGGCGATCACATTCGCCTTGGTGTATTATGGTCACACCTCCCCTCTCGAAAATAAAGCACAAATCGAAATCCCTAGGGCAATATGAACATATATCATTGAAGAATACGTGAGATAAAACCTGCTCACCCTTGAAAGAGCCAGCAGGCTATTTCTGTTTGTGATCACAGCAACCAGTTTAACTTATGGCCAGTCAGATTGCAAGCTGTTTGAAATTTATTGGAAACAAAGCAATTAAAAATAATGTAAATTCATATAGATCTGAAAATAAAAGTAAACATTGCATCGGAAAAGGAGTTAACTGAACTGCAAATCTTGCTGTTAACTGCTGGGGAACATAAAATAACATATGTTTGTTTACTCTTTTTCTCATAGATAGTAAGTGCATTTGATGAGAGGGTGGTCCATCTGTGTGCACACAAACACGATTGACTTTTAACTCCTCAATGCATTCTTCACTCAGAGATACAATATTAGTGGTCATAACTTGTTTATATGAATTTACCAGAGGCTTTCTATTTTTGGATTTATGTCCTCATCATCTTCAGTGAGAACGAAGGTATTATGATCAAACTGGTCAAGATATTTATTTATTTAAAAAATATTTTACCAGGAAAGATACATTGAGATTTCTCTCGTTTTCAGGTATGTCCTGGGTCCACAAAACATTGCATTGATACATTATGGTACAATGAAATACAAAACAATATTAATATACAATATATACAAAAGTTTACATAGAATAGGTAGGAAATATATAATCAACCATGACATGTGCATTCTGTTTAAAGGTATGTAGCAATTCCATGCTCCATCTTTGGGGATTTTCACCTTACTAGTTATTGTTTGATATAGTAAATGGAACTACAAATCTCTGGCCCTAACCAAAATAAAATCGGCAAGTTATTTTTAATGCTTGATTATTTTTACTTAAATATGCAACTCCTTTGCCATTTTCCTACAATAGTAATTGTTGTGATTAATCTTGCTTGTGTTGCTATGAATTTTCTTTGTGGTCTATTTTCATTCATTATAGGTGGGGATAATTGGTATTAAATAAAAGATAATACACTATGTGTTTAATATATTGGCACTTCAAGCAGGATAAATACCCCATGTGCTTATTATAGTGGAACTCTGTGGAGGATAATACTCAATGTATCCTATATATTATTAGTATATTATATATAGTATAACTGTCATAACAGCATAATATAATCCTTGTTTGTTTTGTTCATCACGAGAACAAAACCGGTTTGTATTTCCTATTGCTATATTTTTCGAACTTTAGTTTTGTATCTCATTCCCAAACATAGCACATTTCCTAAATGGCTGTAGTTAGGGACATATTTGCATGCCATTCGTTCCTTGTTTGCCTATATTTTTAATATACCCGTAGGACAACAAATGTCACTGTTAAAGTCATTTTAAATGCGGAACTGTGCTATTGATATATGCAAATTCAGCGAAGTTAGGGAAATATGTATAATAATAACTGTTTAATTTGTCAGCTGGAAGCTCAGTGCCTCCTCGCTCAATTTACCGTAGGCACATGACATCCCAAGAATATTTTTTATTTACATTTTTGTATAGATTATGACTCTACTTACTTCAGTATATCAGCATTGCTATTATATTCTGCCTTGTTTCCCCACTTAAGACTGGTTGTCTTTTTTCACTAGTTATTGTTTTGCTGTTTCTACCAATGCCAATGTATATTTGCTACTTCACTTGCTTGTGTTAGAGTTCTCTGATTAGTCATTATTGCTATCCTGCTTAACTTTTTAAGAGCCTATAATCCTGTCACAACAAACAAGGGCTCAAGGATCCTATAACAAAATAAAACTTCACTCTTATTTAACAAATGCGGGGCTGTAAATTGTAAATGCAGAATATGCATCACAATCCATACTGGCACAGGGTCTTTAGGGACCAGATAATGATTCTTAAAGGGATACTATACTGCCAGGAATACAGTGTAAGTTCTGCATTATCGTGGCGGTTGCATAAAGGCTGGGCTTTGAGTATCAGGAACAGCCTAAATTTTTTGGCAAACTGCTTAAAAAAAGGGATTGGCTGAAAACTGGGGAACGATACCTAAAAGGTCATTGCAACATAAGAAACATTAAACTGTAGTAGTTATGTTTCCTAGACTGTCCCTTTAACCCCTTAAGGACACATGACGTGTGTGACATGTCATGATTCCCTTTTATTTCAGAAGTTTGGTCCTTAAGGGGTTAAGACAGACACCTGCACGTTCCCAATATCTATTGCTCCTACCAGATCCTGCAACAAAACCCAGTGACGTCTGGTTCCCTCACAGTATGCATTTTCCTATACCATTTTAAAAGTTAGAATGTTTTCTAAGATATTTGGTGCACTTCAGCAATCCTTTGAAGAATATGTTCCAGTTAGCTTTTTAATCAGAAAACAAAGCAATAAGATAGAACAAACACATTAGTAGTAGCCCTAATGCTTGAAATAATTCTGCTGCATTAACAGGTACATCGTCAATTATGCAGAAAATGCAATAGTCAATTAAAAACAATGCATGTGACAGCAATAGCCAGAGGCAAACATCAGGATCCCAATTAGTGTGGAGCAGGTTTGTTTATATCAGCAGCAAAAGACACAGATAGACACATTTTGAGAAGAGACAGTTGGGAGTGCTGTATATCGTAAAGGAAAGTATATCCAATCAGTGATAACTCAACTTTAATCCATTCAGAAGAGGTCTCCAAATACAGAGAAAAGATACAAATGGAATACATGGGTTAATGTATTATACTGGAATAATGGGTTTAATCAAGAAACGTAAATAATAAAAGAGACCTGTCTGTTTAAGATATGTGTCTCATTAATTCTGCCATTGCTAATTTCAACATTTAATTGAAATACAGAATGCATGTCTATTACATAAAAAGCTATTTCTTTTCACTGAGATATATGTAATGTCACTTAGATTTTCTTTTTTTCTGCTCCTGTCATTTGGAATTTCTCTGAAATAGCACAATATATTCATATTAGGTTTGACTGACAGCTGATTGGTAATAGAAAGATGCGAGAAGAGGGAGAAAGTTGTTTGTAGCTCTGTTTTTGCCACATTTTGGAAAACGTGGCAAAAACAGAACTGCAAACAACTTTTTTTCACCTCTCGCATCTTTCTATCCAATCAGCTGTCTGTCGCAACAGGCATAAGGAACAGACATAATCATATGATATGCAATACATGCATATGGCTGCTCATTGTGGACACATAAGATATTCAAGGTTGGATCCCTTAGTTTTGTGTTTTGATGCACAAATTAGCCAACAGGAGCTGAACAGTTTGCTGAACTGTAAGATAGTGCACATGCATGGCAAAACACTATGTTCTTTTTGAGACCATCTTTTTTAAACGGCCAAGTCTAACTCAGTTTTTTTGGCAGATGAGCCTTTAGTGGATGTCAATGTGGCAGCCACTAGAGGCATGCTTACCCTGCAATGTAAACATTGCTGTTCCTGTCGAATGGCACGCAGATCTTGAGATGGGGTGGTCTGGGTGCCTATAGTGTCCCTTCAAATTTGGATCGCAGATGAAGACTAAAGCAGGAATTGTGGAGAATTAGGAATGGAATTGTGAGTATTAAGAAATACAATTAATTTGGAAATATAACTAACTAGCGATTTTTCCAAATTGGCTACTTTGACATACAATATGCATTTCCCTTGTCACTTCACCAGACATCCTGGTTTAGTGAATGAACATCACAGATTAAAATGGTGATATTAATACTGCTTAATTACAAAACATTATGTTTGAAAATGTGTGCGTGCTGCTATGGGGTGTTAATGTAGTGTCAAACGAAACCTTTTTCTCTCTCAAATCTAATTGACCTTATTAATGTACAAAATAAATATATTGTTTAAGATGCACAGAGCAAACGAGCTGATACCAGGTAGCCTAAGCTAATTATGCACTTAATGGAATGTTATGCATTATCTGCTACAAAGTAGCTCAGAGGTTGTATCCATTTGCATCTTTACATACATGTTTAGTGGTATTACTAAATACATTAAATACATTAGTTTAGCCAGAATTAAATGAGAAGTAATTTTATAATGAGCACTGTATAGTAGCATTATAATGAGGATAACAAATGGACTAAAATGTACAGGTCATTAAAATTAAATGTACACATGACAAATAATGCACAAACCCCTTTATTACATAGAGAATAAGAAACATTAAATAAAGTATATCATTCAAAGAATCATCATACTTTACGTTACTTTTAGTTAGTTTATCTTATTTATAGTGCGCACTCAGTTTAACAATGCAATCGTTACGAAATATTCACTGACCTCATTGCTTTGATTTGTTGAATGTGACTTACCTTGTTTTTTTCAGTTGCCATAGTGCTAGTAAAGAACTGCAGCAGACATATGTAATACATTTAACGACTCCTTTGTCTGAACGTTAACAGAGATTAGGAAAGTGGCTACCAGCTGAAAAGCATGATGTGTAAATTCTATAGAGATAAATATAGAGGCATGTACGTGTGAGAGCCATCACTATTGTAGAAGGCAGGCATCCTGCAATAACAAAGCATTAACATTATGGCTGCTACCAGCTTATTCAATAGTTCCATCTCAAGCAACATGATGCATAGAAATGTTTTTGTATATTTTTGATGTGTTATCTTTATCATTTATCATAAATTGGGGTCACTTCTCTCGTGGGGGGTCTCTTTAAGTACTTAAAATCTAGATGTCCCTGGAGAAGGATTATAACACCCAGGAGCACTCTCTGAGACAAATTGGTCTTTAATCCAAAAGAGCCTTGAAAACCATGTCTTTGGAAATCTGTTTTGTCATTGTTAAATAATGATTATTTTTATTTTTTGGGGTCAGTTGATTTTTTATCATACAGTTTTTTACCAAATCTTATGCTATACAGACTCATGATGTGCTAGGTTTGAGTTTTTGTTTGCATTATGCAAACATCATTTGCATCCATATTAGAATGAGTGTGTTGGTTATTTGCAGAGTGCTCCTACTTGTATGAATATATTTATAAGACCACACACCATTTTCACTTTGACTTGTAATTAAAAGAAGAGACTTTGTGGTGTTCTGGAGTTTTCAGTGGTTTATTAAGTACTTTTTTGTGTTTAACCCCTTAAGGACAGCTGGCATGCTATGCCATCCTTGGGGACCCGGCTCTGAAAGCCGGCGGGCGGCATAGGACCTCACGATCACATGGACGGAATAGCCGTCCATAGCAGTGCCAGCAGGGGGAGTGCCTGGAATGACAGGTAGTCCCCCTGCTGCCTGAAATAAATTAAAATAAAGTTAAAACACAGTTTAAAATTAAATAATATATACTTATTATATTATTATTAATATATACATGATCTAAGTTTATATATACACTTACACATATACTGTCTAAGTGTATTTTAATATTAATATATATATATAATTATAAATATATATATATATGTGTATATATATATATATTAATATCAAAATACACATAGAATGATATTAATTAAATATATACATTATATATCCCTACAAGCGCGCTGTCTTGGCGTCATACTTGACTCTGGTCTCACCTTTGAGTCTCACATCCAGTTTGTTGCCAAGTCCTGTAGGTTCCAACTCAAAAACATAGCCCGCATCCGCCCCTTTCTTACGCAAGATGCTACCAAGGAGCTTGTCCATGCTCTAGTAATTTCCCGCATGGATTACTGTAACCCTCTCCTGATTGGTCTCCCCAAAAGCCGTACTGCCCCGCTACAGTCTGTAATGAATGCTGCAGCTAGACTGATTTTCCTATCCAGTCGGTCCTCTCACACCTCGCCCCTCTGCCAGTCCTTACATTGGCTCCCTGTATCCTATAGGAGTCAATTCAAAGTGCTAACCCATACATTTAAAGCACTGAACAATTCCAGCCCCTCTTATATCTCTTCACTGATCCAGAGGTATGCCCCTCCTCGTACCCTCCGCTCTGCCCGCGACCACCTCCTGACCGCTGCTCGCACCCGTACGGCCAACTCACGCTTGCAGGACCTCTCACGGGCGGCTCCTCTCCTATGGAATAACTTGCCTACTGCCATCAGACTCTCCCCTAGTCTTCAATCATTTAAGAAGGGCCTTAAAACCCATCTCTTCAGGAAAGCGTATGGCCTCCCAGAGTAATCTCTCCCTTACATACCTGTCTCTTGCTCTCCTATGGGATAGTGCTTTGCTCTCTCCTCCAGCTCTGCTTCACTCCTACTTGATATTTCCTATCCTAATGTTTCTAATACCCCACCTCCTATAGACTGTAAGCTCATTTGAGCCTCTTCAACCTATTATTCCTGTAAGTTTTCTTGTAATTGTCTTATTTATTGTTACATCCCCCCCTCTCAAAATATTGTAAAGCGCTACGGAATCTGTTGGCGCTATATAAATGGCAATAATAATAATAATATAGATAATATAAAATAAATACATAAAAACTTTAAAAATGTTAAAAATAATTAAAAATAAATAATTAAATATATATATATGTGTAATTTCATTCTAACTGTATTTTAAAATCAATATATATATATATATATATATATATATTGATATCAAAATACCCTTAGAACGAAATATATATATATTTATATATACATAAATGTATATGTATATATCAATATATATATATATATATATATATATATATATATATATATATATACGTATATACAAATAAAAATAATCGAAAATAATTATATATAAATATATATAAAGAGGAAAGTAGAAAATAGCACTCCAAGGACTTCATAAGGGTATGGTGAAAAAATAACTTAGCTTTTATTCAGCAACTGCCACAAAGTATCAACGTTTCAGTTCTATTACAGAACTTTCATCAGGATAAGGTGCATTGTAAAAAACAGCAAATAAATAACAAAAAGATACATATTTCATTAGTACAATGTATTGTAAACAGGTGGTGCTTACCCCTCTCCCAGTGTGATTCCCATGGAAACCGCCAAAAAAACGCGGGTAGAATTAACCTCTGTAAGTGTATTCTACAGCTGGATCATGCTGCTATCTGACCTTGCGTTCTGACGGGTGCCGAAACTGTCGGCTGCAACGCAGTTCGATTTGTTGACATGTTGCTATGGCAACCTGCCGCGAGTGTCATACCCTTATGAAGACCTTGGAGTGCTATTTTCTACTTTCCTGTTTATATCATATATATATATATATATAATATATATATATATATAATATATATATATTTGCTTTATCAGCACCGGGCTCTAATATAAGACTACTGGAGTGCAAGTATTTGGACATTTTTATATATGTATATATATATATATATATATATACGTATTTTTATATATACTTTCATTCCATGTATATATTTATGTAATATTTTAACATAATTAAATCATTTTGTTAATTACAATTTGCTAGCACTATATTTAACCCTGTAACTTTTCAAAACACCATAAAACCCGTACATGGGGGATACTGTTTTACTCGGGAGACTTCGCTGAACACAAATTTTAGTATTTCAAAACAGTAAAATGTATTACAATGATGATATCATCAGTGAAAGTGATGCTTTTCTGCATTTTTCACACATACACTGACGACATTGTTGTGATACGTTTTTTGGTTTTGAAACACTAATATTTGTGTTCAGCTAAGTCTATTGAGTATAACAGTAACCCTTATGTACAGGTTTTATGGTGTTTTCAAAAGTTACAGAGTCAAAAATAAGGCTTGTGTTTCAGTTTTTTGACATTGAAATTAGCCGGACTGGTTACCCAGGAATGAGAATTACCCCCATGACGGTCTTCCATTTGCAAAAGTAGACAACCCAAGGTATTGCAGTCTTTTTTAGTAGCCACTTAGTCAAAAACAATGGGCAAAATTTGCATTTTTCCCACACAATATTAACGCTAACTTTGGCCAGTGTTTGTGACTAAGTGGCTACTAAAAAGACTGGACTTACCCATTTGCAATACCTTGGTGTAATGGAGCTCCCCGTACTCTGACCAAGTACTCTCCGTTGATGGACGCTTCCTAGCTTGCGCCAAGGACCACGAGCACCGCATCAGACACCACAACCACTGCAGACTCTGCAACTGCCATAGGTTGACTGGAGTCTCGCCGTCTTCCTTCCACCCTGGATCAGCTTCTGTCCTCCAGGACCATGTGGGAAAGACCTCTTCCTTCCACCCTGTATGAACCTCTAGCATCCAGGACTGTGTGGGGAAGACCTCTCCTCCAAGGAGAGCATAACAGGAACAGCTCTTAAAAGAGCTAAGTGATTAAAGCTCAGGGGAGTATGCAGAGCATAGCAATCCCCAGACAAGACTACGTGTTGAGGATCAAGAAGAAGTGACTAAAACTTTATTTTACTTGGTACTAGCCCATATGGTAATTACATTAACATTGCTGTGAAAACTCAAAACAAAAACAGTCAAATCATAGCAGGCAACATACAGTGACTTGTTATAACACAATGGCATATTTTTAAAGGGGTGGGGGAGACAATAATTAACAGAAAATAACTCACTTGCCTGCAGAATTAGCAATATGCAAATCTACCCAAATATGCAAATGCCCAGTCTTGCTATTCAGGTAGTGCATATTGCTGTTGCTACCAACAGAGGGCACTAGACAAGCTCGATAGCCAAATACACCTAGTTGGTAGCAAACCTCAGCAGTACAGGAGAGCAGGCAATACATTTCACAGTACACACACACACTATAAACAATTACATTGCACACACCCTGCACCTATAATGGGTATAGGGTGACTAAAACATAAGAGAAATAAAGCAACCTACATAAATAGTCTGTCTGAAGGTAGAATAGGGGCTTTAAAGCCAAATACATCAAAGAGTCATAGCCACATGGTAGGAGACTGGCCAACAGGCTTTTCCATAACCCAGGGGAGCAGGGCAATTTGTCACACGAAAAACCAGTTACAAAAGGCAGTTTGTAACACTTGGGTTGTCTACTATTGCAAATAGTATGCCATCATGGGGGTAATTCTCATTCCTGGGCTACCATACGGTCTCAAAGGCAATGTAAACAATCTGGCAAATTTCAATGTGAAAAAACAGAAAAATTTAACATGCTATATTTGATCCTGTAACTTCCCAAAACACCATAAAAACTGTACATAGGAGGTACTGTTTTACACGTGAGACATCGCTGAATACAAATATGTGTATTTTATTGCAGTGAAACTAAACAGTATTATGACATTCACAGTTAAAATGTCATGCAGAACTAAAAAAAAATAGCTAAATTTCATAATTTCTCATTTTTTAAAATATTTTATTCATATTAAATTATGTTTCATACCTACTTATTTGATGTTACATGAAAGCCCTGTTTCCCCTGAATAAAATGATATATAATAAGTGTGTGTGCACTTAATATGAAAGAGTAAAATTATGGTTGAACAGACGTATAGTCAAATTCCAAGTTTTGTTTACGTTGTATTTTGATCAAAATGTGTACATTTGGCTAAGGCCTTAAGGGGTTAAAAACCTCAACTCATTTGGTTAATTTTTTTAATACTTTTCTTGGAAGAACTGAAATATCTTAAACCTGACCTCTAACTCTGCTCTCCTTAGAGTGCAAATTTGAGCCGGGCCATCACCACCTACTCTTGCTGATCTACATGGATTACAAGCATGAACCATGCTTGTCCAGTATGTCAATCATGTTTTGTTTACAAATTGTACAGCGCTGTGGAATATGTTGGCGCTATATTAATAATTGGAATTGCAATTGTTGCATCTACCTTTTTTGTTAGTCCACCTATTGTACAGAGCTTTATAAATATTCATAATAATAACAACGTAGGGGGGCGGAGCCTGACTAGCAAGCGAGCAAGACGTGCTAAGCTTGAGCTCCCGCCGAACGGACGACTAAACGCTGGAAATCGGGGCGCACAAACCTGGAAAACCCACAAACGGAGGCTCAACAGCTTGAGGAACCCAGTATGCACCCGCAGATACCGGTCTCACCACCCGGAATGCCTGGGATCCGAAACGGCGGAACGAGGCTGGCGAGAGAAGGGGGGTGGGGAAGGCGGCCGCTTCCCGCTCACCACTCCGAGCCACAAGCACGCATGAATCATCGCCCCTCCCCCCTGGACCAGCGGGGGACATCCCGGTCCCCGCCACACAGAACCAGCCCGGTCACTGACCTGCTATCACAGCCGACGGTTCAATCAGACGGACCGGAGGGGAAGGCCTCGAAGATGGCGGGCAAAAGCGATAACTACACTCGTGGCATGCAGCAGCAGCAGCATGCATCACACTACCCCAATCCTAAAGCGAGAGACTCCCTGGATATAATTTTTGAGAAGTTCTGGGCTCAGCTACTGGCCCACATACAACCAGCTGCAGTCATACCACTCCCTGACCCACCTACAAGGCAAGCCTGCAGCCCCGGGAGGACTGGGAAACCTCTGATGGGCGCAAAAAAACGCCAATCCACTGTAACCCAAATGAAACACAAACCATCACCACCTACACCGCACAACATGCTAGCACCAGATAGTCATACTAATTTACTGGAACCAAAGCATCACACTTCAACAACCTCCTAGCAATGGTGACACAAAGCACAGATACTTCTGCTACAAGTTATAACACACTCGCATGAACCACACATGAGTAATCTTGTTATAAATAATTTTAAAATGTGCACGTTATCCTGAATACCCCATTGTTAAACCTGTAGTACTTCAGCGTGAGGACTGCCCTTGGGGCACCGCACGCAAGCTGTTAAAACCTATTGCACTGCAAAAATAAACATTTAAAAAAAAAAATAATAACAACGTATACGGTTACCAATAAGGTTCACTGAACTGATAACATTAAACGGGTTCTTGAGACGTGTCAGAATGGTAAGATTGTGATTCTTAACAGCTCATCAGCACATGGTGGATCTAGCTACGCTAGTTATGGTGATTGAAATGTACCTAATATTTCATGCTAAGTCCAATGTTCTCATGTCATGTGCACTAGTCAAGCTAATCAGAAACTGTCTACCCATGTTAAACATTTCTTAACGCACGTTTCCTCACTCCAGACTTGTCATCTTGGAAATATATCTAATTATCAGGTTCTGACTTCTGTGCTGTTCGAAATGAACCTGACATTTGACTATGTAATTATCTGAAAACTTTAGACATCCATTTAAATATAGATGATGTATAATGTTTTTCAGATACCGGTATATGCTGTATATTTGTGTTTTCCATCTTTCCTCTTGGGGTAAAAACCTTCCATCTTCAATCTTCAATCTTTACATCGCTGATATTATTATTGAAGCCATTGTTCCTTCTCTATTTTTAGTGGAAAACAAACAAACAAACAAACAAACAAACCTCTCTATGGGTTTACACATACATTGTGTATGTTTAGTTTTGATGTGTGCCACATGCAGATGTATTGGAGAGAAAACAGGTTTAGAGACATTTGACCCCCATTTCAGAAAACAAGCTATTCAGAGTTAGTTTGGATCTACCTCTGCTTCACAGAAAAGAGAGGGGGCAGGGGGAGAAAAGAAAATTAGCTCATTTTGTACTTTGATTCACTGATGAGAAAAAAGAATGTCGTGTTTTCCAGCTTACAGTTCTTTCATGTACAGCTCTGCATCTTTGCTAACTATTAAAAAAAAAAAAAAAACGCATAATAAGTTAGGCAGCATCATTCATAATAAGCAGCAAGCAACCCAACTCTGAAATCCTTTCTCACGCTATTTCCTGCAGAGTGAGATTCTATGGATGCCTAGAAATATCTAAAGTTGGTGCTGTGTTTGAACATCCTTTTTACCTTTAAAAGCCTTTGCACAAGTCCTTTGATTTGCTCTTTGATGCTGCTTAAAACTTTCTACTTCAGTATACAGGAGGAACGGATGAATATATGCTTATTTCAAACACAGCAATATCAAACATTCCTAGCAGTGTGCACACCATGAAAGCTCAGAGCAATAGAATTCTTTTTAAAACTGCTCTTCACAAACATAGTGTTTATCTTATTCATATCATTTGGATGACCTTATTCTTCTGCAAAGAAAGGCTTTTCTTTTATCGTTCTTTATAGTTGCGCCTGCTGGGGGAAGGTTTTGTCCAGTATTACAACTGATCTTTTGTAAATCAGGGCACATTCAGTAATTCCACTGTCCTGTTTTTCCCTTGCGCATATTTCTATTCTACATTCGACAACTTCTTATCAAGGTACATTGATGGCTACAGTGTTATTTGGCAATGCTAAATGAAATGACAACATTGTTTTATTTTTTTAAGCAATGGAAAAAAATATGACCCTAAAAAAAAAAACTTGGATGTTTCCTTTACGTTCAGTGCAAGAACATACAACAGCTGGTGCCTCTTTAAACCCTTAAGGGCCAAACTTCTGGAATAAAAGGGAATCATGACATGTCACACATGTCATGTGTCCTTAAGGGGTTAAGGGAGACACTTACGAATTTAAGAGTTACTAGTTAAACATGGCCATGTGTTTTAGTAACTAACTAACTAACTATAAGGTGGATAGAAGATAAAGTATTTTTTAGGCAACTATATACATTTAAATAGCCCTCTATACTGTGCTTATAGCATTCTATGTGTTTATTTTGGTCTTATAGTTTATGACTTTATTTATTAAATAGTGAATTGACAAGCAATTTAAAAAAAAAATTAACTACTTTCTAACTGGCTTGTCAATTTTGTAATTTTAAAATGTTGTACTTTTAAATTCATTGGCCAAGTCGAAATAAAGTCAACTATTTTGCCAGCTCTGCTTTCTTGGACTCATTTATAATGATTAGACACCAATTCATCACAATTTGCCATTCAATTAATCCCCCCTACACTGCAATCAAAAAATAATATATCTGTATACATTTTAATCAGACTGCCTCTTTATGCTAATGAGAGGATAATCCTAATAGCTCAGACTCCAATATGAAGCATAATATTCACAAGTTGTTTTTTGAGCTTGAGAAAAATCTGAAAACAGAAATGAAAGATTGGTGGGATAGTGTTATATTGAAATAAATATCTAGACAACCAATTTATCCCTAGAGGACTTAGGTTTGACAAAAAAAACACTTTTTTTGAAGATGACATCCTATTAGAGCAAGAATAGCTTGGTGCTCTTGATACCTGCGCTTTTGTTCTCATGAGAATTTTGGTGAATTATTGAGAGTCCAGAATACACATCACTGAAAGTAAGATAGAAGATATACAGAAAAAGTTTAACCTCTCCCTAGATAAAGAGCAGATCTTACAGGTGGACCAAGTCTTGCTCAATTTCGTGAGTGTCGTCCCAGTCATACCAGCTCTCCCTCCACTCAAAGAGATCACTGAACCGGGCTTGTGTAGAGCTCCCAAACTCGGGCTCTGAAAAAGACTCCCATAACAAGCCAGGACCATCAAACTCCTCTCCCTCTGGCTTGTCATGCTCGGCTGTCCAGGGCAGGTACTGTGCCCCATACCACCAGAGCGCCTGGTAGGCATCTTCCAGCCACATCTCCTGCCATACTAGGTGTTCCAATTTCTTCACCCATTCCTCCAGGAGGGGCTCTCCCAGGAAGGGCATCCGCAGGGCTACTCGCTTCTGTAAACGCAGGTCTTCCTTGGGGAATCTCTAATTCCGCTGGTACTCCACAATACCCTGTGCCTGGTACCAGATGCCTTTGCGAACTGCATCTCGGTCATCCATGACCCCCTCATCGTACTCCACCGCTGGTTCCATCCTGGTGCTGTCAGGGTCACTGTACTGGGACATGCGTTGCCCTCAAATTGTAAAATCCACGGAATGGTGTCTCCTGTAGCTGTCCTTCTGGCTGTAGGAACGATCCCGCTGCTTGCCACCAATTGTAACGGCACCCCCGGTATAAAGGGGTTAAACTGCCGTTTAGAAGATCTTCCCCTTCCAGAGATACAGGCACAGCTATTGCAGAACACCAAACTCCCGAACATTATACAAATATATTCGAGGCCAATACAAACCATTGTGTGGAAATCTATTCACAAACCGGACTTTGCATAGGACACGAGGTCATGCGTTTAGACTAGAATAAAGAAGATTTCGTCTAAGGCAAAGGAAAGGTTTTTTTACTGTAAGAACAATCAGGATGGGGAATTCTCTGCCTGAAGAAGTGGTTTTATCAGAGTCCATACAGATGTTCAAACAGCTACTAGATGCATACTTGCAAAAACAGAATATTCAAGGATATAATCTTTCAATGTAGGGTAATAACTGCTTGATCCAAGGATAAATCTGACTGCCATTCTGGGGTCAAGAAGGATTTTTTTTCCTAGCTTGTTGCAAAATTGGAAGTGCTTCAAACTGGTTTTTTTGCCTTCTTTTGGATCAACCGCAAAAAACATATGTGAGGAAGGCTGAACTTGATGGACGCAAGTCTCTTTTCAGCTATGTAACTATGTAACTATGTATGAATACAAGGGAATGCTCCAAACTCCCGAACTGCATACAAAATAGCACTCCAAACTCCCGAACTGGAACCTCACGAATAGCTGCTAGCAGACAAATAGGAAAAGCACCCAAGCGGCTTACACTCCTAGCAATCGGTCTCTAACAGCATACAGTAAATCCCCCCAAGAACGAGACAAGGCTCCGTGTTGAGGGTCAAGCAGTGGTCTGGTTTAATGTGGGCTACCTGCCCAGTATTTATGCAGGTCTTCCACCTGGTGGACACTCCCCTAGGGGACTAGATGGAAGACTGGGACACAAATGGTAAAATGACCAATCACAGGCATACATGGTTAAAACACTCCCACAATACATTACAATCCCTCCCCTCTATCCTGGAGATAATTGGGAAGTAATCCAATTATCTCCAAGGACAGAGGCAAAACTCCATTAACCACATGGTTACAATAAAACTCTAAAATACAATATAATACATAATGTTACATTTGTCACATAAAATATATACATGTAACCCATCCCCAGATAGCTGGGATCTGAGCACACAAAAATACCGAATAGCGCTCAGATCCTATGCACACAGTCCAATCGCCGTGGAGTTAAAGTGTTCACAAAGTCTGTTCTCCATACGAATAGACTCCACGAGATGGCTATCTGGGGAAATGCTGTTCATACGGTTTAACCCCTTAAGGACCAAACTTCTGGAATAAAAGGGAATCATGACCCCTTAAGGGGTTAAACTACCGAATGAACAGGCATCCGGTTAAATGACCGACTGTAGAAGCAAGGAGGCTGACGGCTCAGCGGTGTTCGCGCAAATAAGTGTCCGTTTCCAGTTCCATAGTTTGGGCGCTAAACACCGCTGGCCATTCGGGACTTTAAAATGGCCGCCGCCACGTGTTCGGCAAACGAACAAAGGCCACCCAGCATTTGTCAATTAAGCTGCGGTTAACCGCAGCTTCTGGGAGGTAAATTGCCGACACACTCCCAATACAGGTGGTTCAGTCAATCGGTTGTTTGTTCGGTAGATTGAATCTACTGAACGCCGGGCAGAAAGGCATGAACAAGCCTTTTCTGCAGGGGAAAAGAAGGCTTTTTAACATGGGGCCATAGTCCAGAGGCAACAGGTGGGCAACCAGGCTTCTCCAATGCAATGTGGCGAGATTGGTCTCGTCACACAGACTATTACAAAATCCTTGATAAAGATCCAACCAGAATTTTTTAAAAAGATCTAAAAGAACTAATAAATCTAGCACATACCAGCGGCGCCTTGGATAAAAAAGAAATGTTACTTTCTATCAACTCCAGGTGACATCCCTATTTTTTTATTATCTCCCCGAGGTACACAAATCCCTCACCAATCCTCCAGGATGTCCCATTATCTCATGTATAGGTTCCCTCACTTCTCCTGTTTCTAAATGGGTAGAAGTCCACCTACAAATATATGTTCCTCATTTATCCTCATATATAAGAGATACTGGGCATGTTTTAACTTTGGTTTTAGATATGAAATGGCTTAACCAATACTGTTGGATAACAATTGATGTAACTTCTCTTTATACTAATATAAATGATTCACTGGGTCTAAAGGCCATTGAACACTACCTTCTTTTGGATCCCCTGCTTCCTGAACTACAGGCGGAGTTTATTCTGAGATTTACCGAATTCATACTAAAACATAATTATTTTCAGTTTAATGAACGTGTTTATCTACAAACCAAAGTTAATGCGATGGGGGTGAGTTTTGCTCCATCCTATGCAAATTTATTTATGGGTTTCTGGGAACAAACTATGGTCCTTGAGAACCCTTATTGGATGGAGCGACTCACCCTCCACTGCAGGTATATAAACGATATCCTGATTATTTGGAAGGGCAAATGGAAGAAATTGAAGATTTTATCGCTTATCTGAACCACAGTGAATAGGGCTTTCATTTACATACAGCAAAAATATATCAGATATCCATTTTCTAGATCTGACTTTGTTAGGCCACCAAAGGAAGATTTGCACTAGAACGTATCAAAAGATAGTGGACGTTAATGGTTTCCTCCATGCGGACAGTGGACACCATCCTGCCTGGATCAATGGCATACCTACAGGACAGTTCACAAGAATCCGACTTAACTGTTCCTCGTTGGTTGATATGAAAAAGAGTCTCTCTTGCTTTGCCAACAGTTTATAGAGAAAGCATATCCAGCAGGACTGGTTAGAAAGGCATATCTAAAGGCTGGTAGTACCAACAGAGAAAGTCTTGTTGATTCGACTCACTATATAAACAACAAGGAAAACACAACTAAAAAAGAGCAAGCTCCAAAGGAGTTAGATTATCACACCAGTGAGCATGAGATTATTTTGAATTTATTAGAAAGATCTGACGCACCATATAAGAAGGCCAAATATAACACAAGTACCAAAGAAGTTAGTTCTAGCAAAACACCTATCTTCTCCACCACATTCAACCGAGGATTTGATGAGATCATAAGAATTTAGTATTGGCTTGTTTTAAAGAAAGATCCATGGCTTAATTTTAGTATCTCAGAAAGCCCAAGAGTCACCTTTAGGAAAGCACCCAACCTTAAAAATATATTAGCTCCCTCTAAGTTCAAATCCAATGCAAATAACACCGTAATGAATGAGTGTAGATATGGAAATTTTCAGGGGTGGCCATACTAGATGCCTTACCTGTGGTTTTATCTGTCATCAAAAAGCCACATTCAAACCTCACAAGAGTGAGGATGTTTTTTTGTTCCCTGCTGAATTAATTGTAATTCGGTGTTTGTTGTGTATCTTCTTGTATGTACATGTGGGATGCAGTACGTGGGTCAAACCACAAGACCCCTTAAATGTATGTTTAGGGAACATAGATTGTCCATTATTCATAAAGACAAACGATCACCAGTTGCTCGTCATTTTGACATGTTCCACAATAGCAACCCTTCATCCATTCGAGTTATGGGGATAGATTCTATACCAGTTAGAAGAGACCTAGCTAAAAGGAAGAGAGATTTAACAAGGGCCGAATCCAGATGGATTTTTAAACTTAATACTCTGGCCCCTAATGGTCTCAACGAGGAACTGGGACAGTAATAAATACTAAATATCAAATAATGTCTCTGAAATGTCCCACCACGGCCCTTTTTCCCCCCCCATGTCCTTTGGAAGATAAGAATCCTAGATATATCTGTTGGAATGTGTGGTTACCCTAGGCCTAGTCCGTTATGGTTAAAAAGGTGTTTAAAGCTCTTTACTATAAGCTTTTTTGGGGCTTCTAAATATCCTGATTATGTATACTGAGTCTGATACATAAAAATATACTTACGTTGTGTTTTTTTATTTTATTTTGCTGAAAGATTTGCGATTTGCAATTCGTGATCAGAGGGTTTCTCTCATCTGCTTAGTCAAGTGTGTGATGAGACCTCTTAATTGTTCAAATAATTCCTCTTCAAATAATTCCTCTCTCAGATCATATTCTTCTTTTCTTCCCCCCCTCCATTCCCCTCTTTCCTTTGATAGCTATACTATTTTTACTGGTGATCTGACCATATTGGCGAACTGACTTCAGTGTCAGTATAGTTTTATATATACAGAATTGATATCAATTTCCACTGTTAGATAGATAAGAGTCAATCATATTGTGCTCATTAAATCTTTATATTTTACTTTTATTTGTTTTAGTGTGTTAATTTATGTTTAACAATGTAATTACTTATTTATCTGTATAAGATTGGTATCTAAGATGGGTTATTTCTATTGATCCATTTCGGGTCTTATTTCTGTCTCGTTAAGACACTCTCTGTATAAGGTATTTAAGACAGGTGAGGCATTGTGACTATAGTCTTGAGAAAGTTCCGTGAGACATCTTGATAGCGAGTCACCATTCACCATGGTCTTTTTTGAAGATTCCGCCGGCGGTGTTAACTTAACAGCGATCCAGTTTATAAGTATCTGTGAGTTCCCCAGTGATCCTCGACGGCTACGTGCTCAGCAACAATTGCGATCCAGCCAGCAAGCACTTGCCAGTTTTCTGGTGATCCTTGACGGTCAAATGCTCAGCAACAACAGATAGCCTTTTTCATCTGAAGGATCTACTGGGGCTTTTTCTTCCGTAATGTGTCACGTGGAAAAAACCTTTTCACCTCAGGTGGGGGCCCACACCGAGGTCAGGTACTATCATTTTTTATACCGTGTCCCAGTTATGGAGACTTATAACTAAGGTGTTGGTTTCTATCGTCTAGCATCCTCTCTCATATTGCTTTATCATTTTTGTTGGTATGATTGTATGTTTTTAGCGTTCTATCAATCAATTTTTTTTTATTTGATTTGATCTGATACAATCCAATACACCACAGCCCCACATGCCAGGTTGCAACACGCTGCTTCATTTTTTTGATACTGTTGCAATACTCCTGGCCTGAGGTGCTTTAGCAAGTGTTTGTATCACTTTGGTAAGACCCACAGCTATAATAGCAGCGATTGCTAATTATTTTTTATATTTACTTTTCTAATTAATCTTCTATGTATATGTGATTGGCTTCACCACTAGTAATTCACTGGAAACTATTTGAGGAGCAAAAGGTTTAGCGATATTTTGTGATCTGTGATTTTATTTTATTAAAGAACAGTTTTTCTGATAAGACAAGGCTTTTTTGAGTCTATATATCAACTAAGGAGCGCACATATATTTTATTTTAGAGTTTTCCTCTTTAAAGTCTCTCTCTCTCTCTCTCTCTCTCTCTCTCTCTCTCTCTCTCTCTCTCTCTCTCTCTCTCTCTCTCTCTCTCTCTCTCTCTCTCTAGAAAAAAAATCCAATAACATTAGTTAGCATTAATTTTGACATGAGTCAAAAACATCAAGCACAATAGAAGGTCAGCAGGTTGTTTGTAACACTGCTTATTACTGTTATTTAATTGTGTAGGCGAGGAGAAAATTAATTTCTCATTACACATTAACTATGTCTACTAAGGTCAGCTATCATCCAGACTCAGTATAGGCTGTCTAATGGAAAATAGATCCATTTTGATTGTGTTGATACAGTGTTAAAATATTAGAAATTCTTACAGGTTTAACACTGTTATCTATCTCAGGGCTCTCCTGGGTTTAATAACCTTGAAAAAAATTAAATAATAACTTGCAGATCATAATCTGTTGTCTTTCTCCACGGGATATATTATTGAGATGCTTGCTATGCACCGGACTTGAAGAAAACAATGGATCTATTTTGTGGTACAGTGAATATATTTCATAATTTCAAAGACTTTGCTCATTGTATGCAACTTTTAAGATGCAGCATGTGAGCCCATGTACTGTACCTGTATTTATATTTTATATGTATGTCAGTTGCTAGGCAACTGTGATATATTTCCCACTGACTGTGTTAAGTGGCCAGTTGAAAGAGACAAAAGGGAGTAGGTTTCAGACAGAGAACATCTGCAGAGCTTCAAATAATAATCTAACCTGTTTTTTAAAAAAACAAAAAAACATTTGTTAAATATTTCATATTTCCCCCTATTGCTGTAAATTTACGGTAGGTAGACATGGGCACAATTTAAGAGTGCCTGTTTGTCACAATTTGTAAGATCTGCCTATCTGTATATATACACAATAGATGTATACTATAGACATTTTATACAATATATTTTTTATATATAAAATACAGAATGTCAGTACCAGCAGATTAAATAAAGTTTATTTTATAACGACAGAGCTGCTTTAAATCTCTAATATTTCACAGGTCTTAAAAACATGGATCAGATGTCAGGGAAGCTACGAAAATGCATCACATTCCAAGATGTATACCAAGCTGTTCACATGCAGATTGTTGTGCTGTGGTGCATGCATCCTTTGTATGGTAGTGCAGAGTAACATTGTTGGTTTGGTTCTCTGTCAATCATATTGTGCAAGTGCATAGAGAAATGTGAAGCGCTAATAGCTATATGAAAAGAAAATTAAACTTTGGACTGTGGGTAAGTAATCAGGCCTTTGGTACCTTTCCCCATTACCTTCCATTGCTTGCTGGCAACCAATAATATGTTATATATCGTTCCCATCATATGCGGCTCTCTAATTAGGCAACCACCTAGCTCGCCTTTTGATAGACTGATCTATCGGGTTCTTTGTCCATGGCCCCCTCCCCTCCACTCAGTTTTCCCTGGGGAGTAAGAGCCCAGCACGACTGGTCTGCAGCTCCGCCAGGTGCAGATTTGCAGACCATGTGGTAGAGGTCTTACAAGCTCAGCCAATCAGAGCATTGCTGCTAATTAGACATGTGCAATTCGTTTCGCTCCGAATATGAATTCGGACGAATTTTGGGCAATTCGGACATTCGGGTACTTCCGAATGTCCGAATTGCTGAAGTTCCGAAGTGTCCAACTGCCGAAGTTCCGAAGCACAGTATTGCCTAAGTACTAATATACTTACCCAGTGAAAGAAGAAAAATGTTACATTGTATACAATTTTAAAGAAAAAGTATACAAACATAGCCAGGATTCAGCTGTAAGCATTTGCAACACTTACAACAATCAAGTAACATACATTCATATAAAATGTAAGTTACTTGGCCAGTCAATGTAATGATAGGAATGAATAAGTAGATAACTCCCTAATTCCCACGGCATTAGGGAGCTAATTACTAAAAGGCTGAAAGACCTAAATTGGTCTTTCAGACAAATTTACTAATACTAAGTAAAGATTACTTAGTATTAGTAAATTATGCCCCTACTCGCTATACCGCGAGTAGGGGCATGTCTATTAAACAGTGAGCAGCCTGTGGCAACCACCTAAGTCTCTACATTTACCTGTCACAGCACTCTGATTGGTTGGTTTGAAATCCACCAATCAGAGTGCTCTGTGTCATGTTACACAGCGTGGGAAAGTTCTTTGGAATTTTCCCACGCTGTGTAATTTGACTCATAACTCTCTGATTGTTTTTTTAATCCACCAATCAGAGAGTTATGAGTCAAATTACACAGCGTGGGAAAATTTCAAAGAACTTTCCCACGTGGTGTAAAATGACACAGAGCCCTCTGATTGGTGGTTTTCAAACCAACCAATCAGAGTGCTGTGACAGGTAAATGTAGAGGGTGAGGGTGGTATGGGTAATGCAAAGATAAAGCGGCAACATATATAACACTAGAAAGCTACAATTTCTGGGGAAATTGTGTGAATTGTTCTTGCCTCCACCAGTAGTCTACAACTGGAGTGGGCGGAGTAACTTATTATTTATTTATATAGCAACTAGCATTAAATTACAGTAAAATTCAACCAAACACATGACAGAAACAATACAAAATCACAACAAATACCCCCAAAATAACCCACAATCCAGGGAAAGAAACGTCAAAACAAACAGGGGGGGAAATATTCGCCTCCTGTCTTTAATAAAATTTTGATTATTCCTTCACCAAGGCTAGAATAATCCCTAATTTTCTGGAAAGACAGCTACATATTTTCTATTTTAACGCCCAGACTTAAACGCAGAAGAATCGGGAACGATCGGGAACAATCTGCAAGTTTTGGTATATTTTTGTCTATGTAGTGTAAAAACTGTGGGAGGAGTTAGGGTGGCAAATTTGGCTATAATAAGAATAATAAGAACTAGAAAAGCTACAATTTCTGGGGAAATTGTTTGAAGTGTTCTTGCCTCCACCAGTAGTCTACAACTGGAGTGGGCGGAGTAACGGTTATTATTTATTTATATAGCACATTTAATTGCAACGTTGTTGCCCAAAGTGCTTCACAGTTACATTAAAACATACAGTTATAAAAACATTAGCAGGTGCAAAAGGCCTTGTCTATGACATCACTTGCTGCTGCAGCCTAGCACAGGTCAGAGTAGTTTTGCGGTTGCCATCTTCAAACGGTCGTATTTTAAAAACTATAAATCCTACAGTGAAGAGCTTTATATTTTGAGAATCACAAGACCCAGACCTACATGTTGATGTATAGTATGTCTCTGAGATATTAACAATGAAGGCACAGTCGCAGTTTAGAAATTGCCCTTCAAATGTGAGCTTTGCAGAGTGGAGTTTCAATGAATGTCAATGGACTGTGTGAGTTGCAAACAAATGGTCATATTGTGAAAACTATAAGGACTATGGCTTAGCTGTGGACATTTTTAGTGGCAGCAGGGATAGCTGGACGTGTTGATATAAGATTTGTGTAGGTGGGCCTGAAAATGAGGGAGTGGTGGCAGTTTAGAAATCATGTCCTGATTTTTCAGCTTTTGCCAGCTCCCACTCTAGCTTTGCCATTCATTCCTATGGGACACATTTCACCACAAGAACGACGATATTCCAAGAACCATTCGACGAAACGTTCCACAAAGTAATAGCAATCCGATCGGGAACAATTTGCACGTTTTGGTATATTTTTGTCTATGTAGTGTAAAAACTGTGGGAGGAGTTAGGGTGGCAAATTTGGCTATAATAATATATATGTGAAATAACATTAAGTGGTCTTGCTATGCAAGAACACTTAATAATATACATACATACATATACAATACTTGAGGAAACACATATAAAGAGCATATTATATGCCAATGAATTCTGCAGCATCGTACAATGGGTGTACTAACAGACAATTATTTGTAACCAGATTAGTTTGACACATAGGAACAGAGGGTATTGAGGGCCTGCTCTAGTTTACATGCTAGAGGGAGTGGAGTATAGTGAGACAAAAGGTAAGGGTAGGGTAGAAAATTAGGTTGCTAGAATAGTTTTCTCTGCAGGCTTAGTGTTGTGAGTATTTTTTGGACGAGGTGTGGGGAGGGAAAGCTATAAACAGTTTAATTGCTTTACTGAAGAAGTGAGTTTTCAATGCTTTTTTGAAGGAATGGAGACTGGGTGAGAGTCTAATGGACTTCCACATGAATGATGCAGCCCTAGAGAAGTCTTGGAGGTGAGCATCCGAGGTGAGAGTACGAACAGTGCATATACGCAGGCAGGCCCGGACTGGCCATCAGGCAAACTGGGGAAATGCCTGGTGGGCCGCGATGGCCATGGGCCGAGGCCGGCAGGGAAGCTCAAGAGATCTCCCCTGCGGGCCCATGCAGCGAAGCAATGGCCCCAAGATCGAGTTCTGTCCCATCATGGGCCGCAGGAGAGATCGGGCAGTGAGCCGGAGACCCTCCATGCGGCACGCATCTTCCTTCTCTCCCTTTCGCAACGCTCTGAAAAAACGTCGCTCGAGAGAGAGAGAGAGAGACATGGTCTGTACCCTGCGGAGGTACAGACCAAATTACCTGCTCTCACTGGACCACCATGTATCTGAATGCTCCCTCTCCCCCCAGCAAAGTTATAATGGGGAATAAATGGGATTTTTTAAAAACTTTTTGTTTTGTTTAATTATTAAATGAATAATTTAAGGCCATATCCAACCACTGTATACACACCCCCTCACATACCCACGCAACACACACTACACCCCCTGCACTAACACACAAACACACTCTATACCCCTACATACACACTACAGCCCCTGCATTAACACAACACACACTCTATACCCCTATATCCACATGACACCTCCTGAACTTACATACAAACACACTACACACACTCTATACCCCTTATAAACACACTATACCCCTGGCACTCACATACACACAGTAAACACACTCTATACCCCCTAAACATACACTACACTCACTGCACTCTCCTACATTATACCCCTATAAACACACACATTACACCCCCTGCAAACACACACTAGTTTATATCCCCTATAAATACATATTCTACACCCCCTGTACACAATACACCACCTATGCACCACACCCTTTACACATGTGCTCTACAGCTCCTATATGCATACACACACTAGAGCCCCTAGATACACTCACAAACACACAGTACAGCTCCTTACATTCACACACTACATCCCCCACACACTCCACGGGCCCTATATAAACACACACACACTCACATACTTTACAACCCAGAAACACACACACTACAGCCCCTAGCCACATGCAGTACACCACAACACACACACAATACAACAACAATAGTCTGCTCTACACACATGCAACCTCCAAAACATATACAACACCATAGGGAACATCCCCACACATGCACAACACACTTTAACAGCCCTGTTCCTGTTTTAATCTCTGGTATCCCACTATTGAGGACACCAGAGACAAATCGCCAGCAAGCGTTGCACAAACTCCCCCCCAAAAAAACATGGCATTTACTTCATCCAAGAGCACTGGATTCTCTGGAGGAGCGTCACATTAACATACTTATTTGGTTGGGGGGAGGGGATGTGCGTGTCAATGGTGGTGACATTACACGCCCCCTTTCTGGCCCCTCCCCCAACAGTGGGCTGCTCTGCCTTTAATTGCCCGGGCTGAATTTTTGTCCCAGTCCGGCCCTGTATGCAGGTCTCCAGCACAGTGTAGGGTAACTAGCTGGGACATACTTGTGTATTAGGGAGGATAGATAGGTTGAAGAAGTGTTATGTAGAAATTTGTAAGCAAGTACCAGAATTTTAAATTTAGCCATATATCTTATGGGAAGCCAATGTAGGGACTGACAGAAGAGGGGAAATGTGAGAGGTGCGGGCCGACAGAAAGATTAACCACCGCATTTATTATAGGCCTTAAATGAAAATGGGGAGGGACCTATTGTCTTCCCCTTGGGTCCCCACCACTGAGCGGGTGGGTGGGGGCCCTAAATGTAAATGAGTAGGACCTATTGTTCTCCCTCCCGGACCCCACCCATGAGCGATGGGTGGTGGCTAAATGTCAAAATACCCCCCCAGGTGACTAGGGGTCCCCAAGCCCCTAGTCACCCCCCACTCCCTCTAAAATTAAAGTCCTACCTACCCCCCTCACCCTAAAAACAGTGAGGGGGAGACAATAAAACTAAATCCCTGTAAATAAATAATAAAATACTTACCATTTGATGTCTTCTTTTTTCTAAAACCTTTTTTCAGCCCCCAAAAAGGCCAAATAAAAAAAAAACATTTAGCCCACACCCGTCGCCCATGGGTGGGTGCTGGGGGGGAGGACAATAGGTACAGATTATAGATTATAGTTAAATCTATAAACTCTTTATTCTAGAACGACGTATAGAATGGAGAGGTCTCTAGCCATAATATAGAATACTATGACTATAAGTGTATAGTTACTTGTCCAAAACACATTGATGGCCTATCTTTATTTTTAAGTTGTTTTTTTGTAATTTTTAAACTAAAATCTGCTTATGAAGTTGTATTGATTATACATCATTATACATCATCATGGTAATTTGTTTGACCATGGTTCTGGATATGGTGCAGGAGGAGTTAAGGATTTCCCGTTTGTGATGCTTCACATACTATTTCAGTTTTTTAGATGTAAAGAACTTTTCTTTCCTGAGTGCTCTATCCAACACCTTGTTAGTATATCCTCTCTGTGTGAATTTATTGTACATTTCCTGTAGTTGTTTTTCACACTGTAATTCCCTTGAATTATTTCGAATTACCCTCAAAAATTGGGAGAGGGGTAGAGAATTCTTCACATGTTTCGGATGCGCACTCTCGTAGTGGAGCAATGTGTTGCGATCTGTAGGTTTTGTATACAGTTGATATTCAATCCTTCCCTGTTCGATTAATATCTCCAAATCCAGAAATGTATCACATGGTTGTTGATATTGGAAGTCACTTTTATTGTTGTAGTTAGTCCGTTGATGTCTTCTACAAATTTTGCCGCCTCCTGGGTACTCCCTTTCCACAGGATCAGGATGTCATCGATATATCGAAAATATTTAATGATGCTATCAAGGTACTTTTAAAAGATGTATTCCTTTTCAAATTGGTACATGTAGGCATTAGCATACATGGGGGCCATAGCCGCCCCCATGGATGTCCCTGCCATTTGTAGGTACCACCTTGTCTCGAATCGGAAATAGTTGTTTCTCAATGCTAATGATAAGAGATCCAGAGTATATTCAATGGGTGGTCCACTGTATTGTTCCGTCTCACACAGCAGTTCCCTCATTGCTTCAATACCCTCATGGGGTATCACTGTATAAGGACTAGAAACGTCCAGAGTAATTAATGCGACAGGTCCCTCCAGGGTTTTCAATTGTTTCAATTCTTCTATCAAATGGGCCGTATCTTTAACACAAGTCGGTATTCCATTGACGGGTGATTTAAACAGAAAATCCAAGTATTTTGCAATAGGCTCTAGTATGCCCCCTACGGCCGAGACAATAGGACGTCCAGGTTTTTTTTTCGGATTCTTATGGATTTTTGGGAGTGTGTAAATAATAGGAGTCCGGGGACTATCTTTATACAGAAATTGAAATAGTTGTAGATCAATATACCCTGCTGTTAGTCCAAACGTAAGGGTATCATGGATTCTTTGAGCTATCTCCTTAGTCGGGTCATCTTTTAGAAGTTGGTAGGTATTTCCATCCTCCAATTGTCTGTATATTTCACTTGCGTAGTCCTCATAATTTTGTATCACAATGCCACCACCCTTGTCAGCAGGTCGTATAGTGATTGTGGCATCTTCTGGTAGTGCTTTGATAATCTGTTTTTGTCTTTTTGAAATATTAGAATGTTTTAAATGATGTCTTGACATTATATCTTCCGTCTCTGTTTTTACTGACATTAGGAAAGTCTTAATGGAAGGATGGCAAGTAGGCGGATCAAATTTACTGACAGCTTTAAACCTATATTTAGTGCTTTTCTCATTATCCGTCATTAAATCTTTTTGGGACTTGTGAAAAAAATCTTTTAACCTAAGATTCCTCCCAAATTTAAAGAGTTCAATGTCCCATTGGAATTTGTTGGGCAGCATCATAGGAATGAAGGAAAGGCCTTTATTCAGAACCTCCATTTCTTCTAAAGTCAGAGATCTTTTTGATAGGTTAAACACCGGAATTATCTCCTGAGAGGTGGTTTGTCCTTGAGTCCAATGGGGATGCCCCCTCTGGCCCCTTCTTGTGACATGTCTCTTTCGTTTCTGCGACTGCTCCTCATTACTTTGCGTGGAGGGGATAGAGTTTCCATTTGATCGCCGACCCCTAAGAAAGTGACTGATCTACGTGCAGATACTTCACACGGACCCGGTTCAAAGTTATATGCCGGCTAGTAAAAACGTAGTAAATCACGGCTGCGTAAGATGTCTAGGCTGTGTGACCTGTGGACACCTCATCTCTTGTAAGAGCTTTAACCATCCACACACGGGCCAAGTATTCAAAATTCAAAACAGGATAAGTTGGCGCACAGATTATGTAATCTATAAATTGTCATGCCCTTGTGGCTTAAATTACATCGGCAAGACAGAAACGGCCTTGTGTGAAAGGATAAGAGGGCACAGGTCAAGTATTAGGTTGGCTTATAGGGACAATAAGTCAGATAAACCTGGGGCACGACACTTTCTGGAAAAAGGCCATCCGTTGGGTTCTTTAAAATGTGTGGCGATAGATCATCTCCCAATTTCTAGAAGAGGTGGTAACAGACGGGAGCAGCTACTACAGAAGGAGGTTTGGTGGATTCAAAAATTGGGAACAGTAGCTCCAGACGGACTCAATGAAAAATTTACCTATACCTCTTTTCTATAAAGGGACATGCAAAAGAGAAGTCTCTAATCTAAATGGAGTATTACGGATTCCAACTTAGTTCGGACCTATGGAGAAATCTATAAACTCTTTATTCTAGAACGACGTATAGAATGGAGAGGTCTCTAGCCATAATATAGAATACTATGACTATAAGTGTATAGTTACTTGTCCAAAACACATTGATGGCCTATCTTTATTTTTAAGTTGTTTTTTTGTAATTTTTAAACTAAAATCTGCTTATGAAGTTGTATTGATTATACATCATTATACATCATCATGGTAATTTGTTTGACCATGGTCAGTGGCGTACATACCAGGGTCGCAGGGGTCGCGGCTGCGACCGGGCCCGGCCCACCAGGGGGCCCGGCCGCCCCTGCGACCCGGTATGTACCCATAGGGCCAGCCTCTTCTGCTGGGGGGCCCAGGAGCCGGCCACCTCCGGGCCCCCCGAGGCTGGCCCTGCTGTCACCCGGCTGGCGGGCGCGCGAGGGAGCACTGTCCCCTGGGTGCTCCCTCTTCAGCTCCCTCGCGCACCGCACTGAAACCGGAGCCGGAAGATGACGTCATCTTCCGGCTCCGGCATCAGTACGCGGCGCGCGAGGGAGCTGAAGAGGGAGCACCCAGGGGACAGTGCTCCCTCGCGCGCCCGCCAGCCGGGTGACCAGCTACACCACTGGACCCCAGGGAATCCCCCCAGCTCTCACACAGGTAAGGAGGCTGGGGGGATTAAATTTAAAAAAAAAACCAGAAAAAACGTGTGTGTGTGTTTAGTGAGTGTGTGTTTGTGAGTGTGTGTTAGTGAGTGTGTGTTAGTGAGTGTGTGTTAGTGAGTGTGTTAGTGAGTGTGTGTTAGTGAGTGTGTTAGTGAGTGTGTGTTAGTGAGTGTGTGTTAGTGAGAGTGTGTTAGTGTTAGTGAGTGTGTTAGTGTTAGTGAGTGTGTTAGTGTTAGTGAGTGTGTTAGTGTTAGTGAGTGTGTTAGTGTTAGTGAGTGTGTTAATGTGAGTGTGTTAGTGAGTGTGTTAGTGTTAGTGAGTGAGTGAGTGTGTGTGTTAGTGAGTGAGTGAGTGTGTGTGTTAGTGAGTGTGTTAATGTGAGTGTGTTAGTGTTAGTGAGTGTGTTAGTGAGTGTGTTAGTGTTAGTTTGTGTTAGTGTGTGTGTGTGTTAGTGAGAGAGTGTGTTAGTGAGTGTGTTAGTGTTAATGTGAGTGTGTTAGTGTTAGTGAGTGTGTTAGTGAGTGTGTTAATGTGAGTGTGTTAGTGAGTGTGTTAGTGTGTGTTAGTGAGAGAGTGTGTTAGTGAGTGTGTTAGTGTGAGTGTGTTAGTGTTAGTGTGTTAGTGTGAGTGTGTTAGTGTGAGTGTGTTAGTGTGAGTGTGTTAGTGAGAGTGTGTTAGTGAGAGTGATTGTGTTAGTGAGTGTGTTAGTGAGTGTGTTAGTGTTAGTTTGTGTTAGTGAGTGAGTGTTAGTGAGTGAGTGTGTTAGTGTGAGTGTGTTAGTGAGAGTGATTGTGTTAGTGATTGTGTTAGTGAGTGTGTTAGTGAGTGTGTGTGTTAGTGTTAGTTTGTGTTAGTGAGTGAGTGTTAGTGAGTGAGTGTGTTAGTGAGTGAGTGTGTTAGTGAGTGAGTGTGTTAGTGAGTGAGTGTGAGTGAGTGAGTGTGAGTGAGTGTGTGTTAGTGAGTGTGTTAGTGTGAGTGATTGTGTTAGTGAGTGTGTTAGTGTTAGTGTGTGTGTCTGTTACTGAGTATGTTTGTGTGCGTCTGTCACTGAGTGTGTGTCTGTCAGTAAATGTGTGCGTCTGTTCATGAGAGTGTGTGTGTGTGTGTGTGTCTAAAGCACTTACCTTTCTCCAGCGCCGGGCTCCCTTGGCGCTGGGGATCTCTCCGTCCCGATCCGCCTCTCAGCTCCGAATGCACATGCGTGGCCTGAGCCACGCGCGCATTCAAAACCGCCCATATAGGAAAGCATTACTCAATGCTTTCCTATGGACGTTCAGCGTCTTCTCACTGTGATTTTCACAGTGAGAATCGCAGAAAATCCTCTAGCGGCTGTCAATGAGACAGCCACTAGAGATGGATTAACCCTCAGTGAAACATAGCAGTTTCTCTGAAACTGCTGTTTTCAGCTGCAGGGTTAAAACTAGAGAGACCTGGCACCCAGACCACTTCATTGAGCTGATTTGATCTGGGTGTCTGTAGTGGTCCTTTAAGTGTATGTGTTTATGCATGCACTGGCGTACATACCGCGGTCGCACGGGTCGCAGCCCTGCGACCAGGTGCCCGCCCGCCATGTGTTGCGGCCCCAGCCCGCGCAGAGTAAGCGGGGGGGGGGGGAGGGGGCCCACAGATCAGTTTTCGCACCGGGGCCCCATGGGTTGTGTGTACGCCACTGACCATGGTTCTGGATATGGTGCAGGAGGAGTTAAGGATTTCCCGTTTGTGATGCTTCACATACTATTTCAGTTTTTTAGATGTAAAGAATTTTCCCCACAGTCCAGGACGTTTTGGCATACAGGATTTCATTGATAGGTTTGGCACCTATTACGTCACATAAATTAAGTTTTAATACCTATATATCCTTATGTAGCTGTTTATAAAGGAGTTTTTGGAGTATTTTTGCAAAAGTAGCACTTGTATTAGGCACTAATATTTTTCTTTTTGATATGCACCATATTAGTTTGTTTGATTAGTTGATTCAAATAGTCCTTTTCTAAAATAGTAATAATAGCACTTTATTGGTAACACATATCAATAACAAACACATACTAAGTAACACTCAGGAGGTTCAATAAATTACAATTCCCTATATATATATTGTATATTTAAAATTGAGAGATATAATGATATAATGACATAATGTTCACTTTGATGTAGCATTGGGCCATGTAATATGGTATTTATATATACTAGTACGATTTATCATTTATTATTTTTGTAATCACATTTATCTATATGTATTTATATATATATCTATATGTTTTTTCTGTATGCCATTATCTAAATGAATATGTTTCTGTCTGGCAGTTTGAGGGTTTTGAAACTATGTATCTGTTAACACGATGCGTGATATCCTACTTCCGAGCGAGGGGTGACTGCAGTGAGAGCAGATGTACCTATTGCGCATGCGCCCGACGTCTCCATGGCGATGGAGGACGCGAGCAACCAGGAAGTAACCTGAGCGCGCGAACAGAGAGACATATGCCTCCTGCACCCGCCCAGGCGCTCGTTTGGAAGGATGATTAGCCCCCTGCACATCTGAACTGTGAGTTTTTCTGATTACCTTCCTTATTTAAACAATGTCTATTTTTTAAACGTGTGTATTCTGTCCTGATGAAAGTTCCCTAGCGGAACTGAAATGTTGACCGTTGGAATAAAGACTTATTTTTATTTTTGATACAAATCCTGGGAGTGCTGATTTTCTCTGGCTATATCTATTTAGTGCAATCTAGCACCGGGTCTACAATTGAGTAAGTTGGAGTGCAAGGTTTCTTTTTCTTTTTTATATAATTATATATATACACACACACATATATACATACACTGCTGTGTGTGTGTGTGTGTGTGCTGTTAGTGTGCTGTGTGAGGGTGGTGTGTGTAAGGGTGCTGCTGTGTGTGTGTATGTGTGAGGGTGCTGGTAGTGTGCTATGTGGGTGAGGGTGTTTGTGTGTGAGGGTGCTGTTTGTGTGTGAGGGTGTTTGTGTGTGTGTGTTAGGGTCCTGTTAGTGTGCTGTGTGAGGGTGCTGTGTGTGTGAGGGTGCTGTTTGTGTGATGTGTGTGTGATGGTGCTGTGTGTGTGAGGGTGCTGTTTGTGTGATGTGTGTGGGTGTCGTGTATTTCTGAGGGTGCTGTTTGTGTGTGTGTGTTTGCGAGGGTGTTGTTAGTGTGCTGTGTGTGAGGGTGTTGTGTGTTTGTAAAGGTGCTGTGTGTGTTTGTGAGGGTGCGGTTAGTGTACTGTGTGTGTGAGGGTGCTGTATGTGTACTGTATGTGTGTGGGTGCTGTTTGGGTGCTGTGTGTGTGAGGGTGCTGTGTGTGTGCTGTTTGTGTGAGAGTGCTGTATGTCTGTAGGTGCTTTTTGTGTGTGGGTGCTGTATGTGTGTGTGTGTGTGCTGTATGTTTGGACAGATTGTGGAGGTGGGGGCAAATTAGTAAATATCCCCCCTCCCTTCTTACCTTCTTACTCTGCGGGGCTAGAGTTAACTCTCGTGAGATCTGAGCGTTGCCGCGGCAACGCTCAGATCTCGCCAGAGGAACCTGGCGGAGCTGCTGTCTAGAGCTCCCCGGGTCCTCTCCTGCCTCCCTTCATGCTGCTGTGGGCCGGTGAGGTAGATCTTTGATCTCCCCGCCGGCCCATGGAGGCTTAGAGCAGAGCCGACACTCAGCGCCGGTTCTGCGTGAGCCGACAGGGGAGAATAAAGTCCTGGGGAATAAAGTGTGGGAACCAAGATTCCCACCCCCCCAAAAAAATAATATACACTCCAGTGTGTGTATGTATATGTGTGTGTGTGTGTATGTATATGTGTGAGTGTGTCTGTGAATGTGTGTGTCTATGAATGTATGAGTGTGTGTGTGTCTGTGAGTGTATGTGTGTGTGTTTGAGTATGCATGTCAGTGTGTGTGTATATATATATATATATATATATATATATATATACACACACACTGACACGCATACTCAAACACACACACATACACTCACAGACACACACACACTCATACATTCATAGACACACACATTCACAGACACACTCATACATTCACAGACACACATATTCACATACACTGACACACATACACATTCACAGACACACACACACTCATACATTCATAGACACACACATTCACAGACACACTCATACATTCACAGACACACATATTCACATACACTGACACACATACACATTCACAGACACACATTCACAGATACACATACACACATTCACAGACACACACACACATTCACACACACACACACATACATTCACACACACACACACACACACACACACACACACACACACACACACACACACACACACACACATTCACATACACACACACAGACACACACACATACACAGTCAAAGACACACACACACACACACACACACAAACAGACACACACACAAACACAGTCACAGACACACACACACATTCACACACACACAAATGGTTATTTTTTTAATTAAAAAAATGTCCACCCAGCCTCCCTACCTGGAGTGCTGGCATGGACTTGTCCCTGGTGTCCAGTGGGTCGGGCGGCTCTCTCAATATCAGCCGCGGTCGAGGGAGCTGTGAGCTCTCTGCTCTCTCTCGCCGCGTGGGCTGTCTGCTGACGTCATATTCCGGCTCCCAGCATCAGCAAGCAGCGCGTGGCGAGAGGGAGCAGAAAGCTCACAGCTCCCTCGCCGCGGCTGATATTGAGAGAGCCGACCGGAGGGGGGGTCCATAACCTCTTGCCCCCCCCCCATCCATGACAGGGGGGGGTACTCCGTTCCTGCAGGACTCAATCCATAGGCGTGCCGCGGGGATTAGGGTGTGCCCAGGCACACCCGGCACACCCCGTGCGCACGCCTATGCATCCCTTATGCATACAAACACAGAGTCAAACAATGGATCCCTTACAGACAACCACAAACACACACTGTTTCCACTACACACAAACACACTGCATCACCTACACAAACTGGTATGCCTATACACTACATTCCATAAGCACACACATTAGATCCTCTACAATAACACATAACACATGCCCTACACACTACACTCCCTGTGAGCGAATTTAATGGGTGGAACATATAGGTGGACTTATGGGTGGGCCTTATGGGCATACTCACCGTCAGGCCCTGGGGCCCAGACCTTGAGCTGTGTAAGGGGCCTCAAAAATGGAGCTGCTTCCTGTTCTCCCAGAACATTGAATTTTGTGACCGCAGTTACAAACAGCCTCCAGAGATCCGGTTCTACACCAGACCAGTGGAGCCAGACTGCAGCTAGAGCCCATCACCATCTTCATCTGGCTGTAAGTAGGCAATCTAGTATATTATTAGTGACACTAGTCTCTAATAAACCTCACATTAAAGGGACACTATAGTCCTCAGAACCACTGCAGCTTAATGAAGTGGTTCCAGTGTCTATAGCCTGTCCCTGCAGGCTTTTTAATGTAAACACAGTGTGCAGCACTGGCGTTAGTTCATATGGCAGATCATATGGGTGGGGGCATTGTGATGTCACATGGGGGGGGCGGCAAATTTTTCTTTTGCCTAGGGCGGCAAAAATCCTTGCACCGGCCCTGCTTGTCCTTGACACAACTGGAGCTGTTTACATGGATCCCAGCAAGTGTGCCTGCTCACTGCTTGCCCTCAGACATGAACTGAGACTGTTAGGTCAAATCACTAAAGTGTGAATTGTTAGGAATTCAAAGCAAATTCAAAAGTGACATTTACATTGCATTCACTTGAAATTTCATAGTAAGTAGCCTTATATAAGTGTAATTAGATGTCTCGGTACCGTGCCTTGTACTCTATGGTGTTCAAATAAAACATTAGTATATATAAATATATATATATATATATATATATATATATATATATATATATATTGCATAATGTTTTATTTGCACACTATATCACCTCTGTTATAAACAAGTTTATAGATTTCCACAGTATCTTGCATACCATCTATTTTACATAATTAAAATTAAATACCTATTGCTTAAATAATTAAACAAGATTCTCAGGATTGTATTTCTTGTTTGCAGGACAAAAAAAATACTTGGATAAGCTAGGAAGTGTTTTATCTGGAGAATGAAGTTGTAAAGCCATCTGTGTATTAAATCAAATAACTCTGTTCTGCTCTTGCTGTTTTTTGTTATCCTTACAATAGAAGCTAGTTGCTTAGAAGATGTCTTCTCTTTAATAGTAGGGGGTAGAGAAAAATTATTTATGGAGCTGTCTAGTTCAAAGCAAAACTCTCAAAATCACTTTTCATGTACCTCAATCCACGACTATAATTCAGTTAACTAAAGGCAATACACTACCCACTTATTTAACCCCAGCAGGACTCAAGCTTTCAGAAGCTAATCTTTAATACACAGTTAATAACTTCAAAGGATACACATTGAATAACTCCTGCTTTTAATAGTTCAGCCCTAGAAGCATCCACAAAGGGAGAAACAGGTGGCATATGAGACAGTAACTCAGTAGTTCACATAAAACACATGGTGTATTGACTCGAACTAAGTCTGAATGAGTTCAGTTTATTATGGTGTTTGTTTTAGCTCACAACCTTATGCCTCCTAGGATATATGCATTTTTGAATTCCTATTAAAAATATGCAGTCTCATACTGATCTAGCAAGTTTCCTAGCAGAATACAAGAGAAATGGGACGCTTGAGTAAGTACAGACCATGGTGTTCTTTTTGAATACAAATATGCTCATTGATCCCTTCCTGCAAACAATATTAATAGTTTGAGCCGTCATAAACGAGATGCTTTTAAAATGTCACTGTCAAGCCGTTTCAATAAAAATTAGGTTAGGGAGTTTAGAGACTAAAATCTACAGATCAGTCAAAGTATTTTGCACTCTAGAGATAACATATCTTCTGACACTTGTACTAATATAGGGTAAATGACAATCTCATATCTGATATTTATCAACACACTATTGCACATTATTCTTCATAAAAAAAAAGGTACTATACTTTATGTTAAACTTTGAAAGTTTTGGCAATCACAAATCCTGCACAAGGTGAGTTTAACTGGATCATGGAAATCTTAAAGGGACACTCCAGGTACCCAGACCACTTCTGCCCATTGGAGTGGTCTGGGTGCCAACGCCCACTACTCTTAACCCTGCAACTGTAAATTTTGCAGTTTTCATAATAATTACATTGCAGGGCCAACTCCTCCTCTAGTGGCTGTCTACTAGACAGCCACTAGAGAGCACTTCCTGGTCTATAGCACCTCCAGCGTCACTATTATCCCCATAGGAAAGCATTTTCAATGCTTTCCTATAGGGAAGGTCTAATGCGCGTGTGCGGCATTGCCGCACATGCGCAATCGGTCTCCCCTGCTGGCTGACGTTGGTTTTGGGTCAGCCCACGCTCCTCCCCCACCACCGCCAAGGGACATCGGTGGTGGTCTCAGGTAAGTCACTGAAGGGGTTTTCACCCCTTCAGCAACATGGGATGAGGGGTGGGAGGGAGAGGGGACCTGCAGTGCCAGGAAAACGATTTGTTTTCCTGGCACTGGAGTGTCCCTTTAACACCTGCATATTTAACACCTAAACTTTGAAAGACATGAAAATAACACTTTTTTAAATCAATTAACCAACACCACAAAATTTGTGTGTGCACATGATCAAAACACACACTACAAATAATGATGATTTTTCATTCATTAGTAAGGCAAAATAGCATTGTAACTAAAAATGATGTAGCTAAATCAATTGAATAACAATTACACGTGTGCATAGTACCTCTATTTTGTGGTACCTTAAACAAAAGTGGACATTTTGCACAGTCCTTATACAACACAATAGCATCTGCCACCTATTAGCATCAACATTTAGTCTGTAACTTCAACCTGTGATATACTCACAAAGCCAGCAAAAGTGACAGTTTGTTTTGTTGCTAACCGTGCAATTATGCCTAATTAACTCCACATAGTGAGATTAATGTGTAATTCACGAGTACTTGTTTTAAGCTGATATAACATTTCTGACTTCATCAAAATTACTGGCAGTAAAATGGTTCATGAAATACGGATTGTAATTACTTTAAAAACTGTTGGAAAATGTAATTCTGGACAAAAGTCAGAAAAAAATATTGTTTGCTGCTTTGGACAATCACGGTTATTCACATAGTCCGAAGAGCCCCGTACCAAACAAGCAAAACCATCCAGCAGTACACTGGGACGTTTGGACTGCAAAAAACTGTAATTTTTTCATATTATTTAAGAATGTCCGGATTTTGCAATTCACTGAAAGGGGCTCAATTAAAGTCCGAGCATTGATTTTATAAAAAAACAGAACTACTTGTCAATTGGCAGCACTAGCATTGTGACAAACTCTCTTTTTTACGGACATTTGCCACGGACATCTGGAGTGTGGAAGCTGGCCTCCTACCCACTGACTATGGTCCTTGTCGGAGACCCTGTTCGGGCGTTACGCTGCCCATTCACCATTAGCAGCTTTCCCTAGGTGCCCCTGGTTTGGCACTTACCCTTCTCTGGAATTGAACAGAACACTAGGAACCTAGGTCCCTGTTCACATGAACAAACCCACGAATGGTCCTCAGCAGTACTTAGCCAATACCGCTATGGAACTAATATCAGCATGAGGACTTTATGCTTCCCAGTCACCTCAGCGGTACTTAGCCACGAATGTTATAGAACTATTTTCGACTAATTGACCTTGCGGTTCCCGGACAACTTGGTCCAGGGTTTTGAACCACTTTGCGGCCCACCAGGAGAGCGTTTTTTGGAGGGAAGGTGCCTGAGACTAAGGGGAACAAACCTTCCCTGAGAGACAGGTGGAGCATGCCGTATTTTGGATGCAGGAGCTCCCAAACGTTGACCAGCAAAAGCACCAAATGCCCTGGAACTATTTTGGGCTAGGACCATGTGTGCGGCTGGTCAGAACTTTGACATGATAGCATTTCCCCTATACTGCATGGATCTGAGTGCTATTTGGACAGCTTGGGTGCTCAGATCAGGGCTGTTTGGTCGGGTTATTATATGTTTTTATGATGTTTTGGGCTCTCTATTCCTGGGAGATAATTAGCTTGCCAGACTTTAACTAGACTTTATTATTAATAAAAAATATAAGGACACAAGTGGGCAACCTAGTGTCTCCCTCCACAGTCCCCACCCATGGACAGCTGGTGATGGCTATGAATAGTATTATAAGGGGGTGACCTAGTGTCCCCCATCCTGCCTCCACCCTTCAGTCCCCAACAAAGTGTAAATGATGTACAGATATATAAATGATGTGCGATGTATATGATGTAAAAGCAATATACAAACTTTGAACATGACAGGCATTCTACAAATCTGCACCATTTTTTTTTCTTAATTTGAGAATAATAACTTGCCTAAGTAGTAGGTTAATAAAATAGTTGGTGATCAGGTGCTTGTGATCATAAGTGGAGAGAGAAGAGCAAATTCTATGGCCCATATTTGGTGGTTCTGTCCTAAATTAACTAAATATTGGAAATTGATTCACGACCTAATTATTAAAGTGGACAGAACCATTAGCATTTTAACCTCGGAACTAGCCTTATTTAAAAAACTCCCGGAGTCCATTAATAGATCAGACAAAATAATCATAGGTCACATTTTGATCGCTGCTACATCCTGTTTACCTAGACATTGAAAGTCCCAAGATGTGCCATCTCTCAGGGAAGTTTTTAATTTGATTCTAGAAAACAAGGCACACGAATTATCACATAGAGCTAATATGCGTGGTTTCCCAATATTAAAATACAATTGGGATAAGTGGGAAGAAAAAATCAAAACAGCATATGGTCTTTGACATATTTGTTATTAAAGTGCATTGATGTAAAAACATATTATTTTTTTTATTTTTTTTTTGCCATATACACTGTTATGCCTATTTTAATACTGGATGGTTATTCTTTTCCATTTCCAAGTTCCCCTTCCCTTCCTACCCCCAATACAATGTTTATATTCTTGTTGTTATACAAATATGTAAAACTTTAATAAAAATTATTTGAAAAGAAGAGCAAATTCTATAAATCTCTCATCCCCCAAAAATGCAGTTATCATTTTTATCGTTATTATAGTATAAATGGCTACAAATGTTCTATTGTACATCAAATGATCATGTTAGTCAAGTGGAAATTTCCCATTTTTATCTGGATTTCATAAATGCAAGACACAAACATGCATACCAAATGCATCTTTCTCTCTCATATACAAGCACCATGTTTTATTACATTTTGCTGGTTGGTACTACTGACATGATGCATTTGATTTAGGGGTTAGATGTGTGAAAAGTCGATTACAATAACCTGCACAGTTTGAGTCATGGCCATTCATAGGGATCTGTGCATGGCCTACAGACACAGACTCCACATCCTCCATAACGCGTGTTATAAATGTCATGAGGGAACTTCATCTCAACCTGCAGTCACAAACACAGACTCCCATACATACTTAATCATAGTTTGGTAGTCTAGTCAGCCCCAGGGGACTGCAGTCTTCTGAAAACTATCTCAGTACATCAATTCGGCCTCAAGATCAAAAACCCACAGAGATCCGGGGTAACAAAAGTCCATCAAAATTCTTACCTACTTCCTTACTCCTGCTACACTAAGTTCGCCAACAGACATCGCAACTCACCTCCCACTATTGTGTCAGCAGCAGCCTTGTATATGAGAGACACAGGGAACAATTTCCCTTGCCTCCTTACCATCATTCTTAGCCAAGATGGAGAATTATTTTTGCTGTCTTAACATTTAAAGTGCCCTTGGTGATTTGGGCATACTGCTGTACCTCTACGCCATGATGCACAATAATCTAATATGCATTATTAAATCGGATTCCTGAAACATTGCTAATTTTATCGCATCAATCTACAGGAGCAACAATACATTGAGTATTCTGTTGTGGTGAGAGATGAAAAAATGGCACTCATGCAATAATGCATTGCTGCTAGAAATGGATAGGTATTTCTATTTTTATTGAATTACTTTCTTCGGATATACTGCAGCCGGAATTCTAAAATATATGCTAAGGACCAGAGGAGACCCTATGTATACATGAAAACGAGTTCCCATTATTACAATGTACTAGAGTTTTACAGATATATCAGGATATAGATCTTGTTTTCACATGGAAATGTAATTAAACATAAACACCTATACTACAAAAAGCTCGATTTGTTCCAGTTCATAATCTAGGTTTGTGCAGATGGAATAAGCCTGTAAATGTAATCATATATTGTCAGACATAAGGGCACAGTGAATCAGTAACACAATCCATTTTACATTTGCTTTGCAATTACTACTCTTTTTCATGAAATGCCGATACATTATTAAGATCCCAAGGGTATTTGTAGTTGTAAACAAAAAAATACAACATTTAGACAAGGTTGATTTCAATCAGAAGCAAACATGCTGAGCCCTCATTGGCTACTTATTTTCTCACCATTCCATAAAAATTTAGCAATAGACATTGGAAATAGAATATAATGTTGGCAATTTACTGGTTTCAGTTGAGTTTATCTGGCAAAGAGAAAGAAAATAATATATTAGCGTTATATAGAACACTAGTAGATTTGTCTTGTACAAATCACAATCCTTTAGGGTTGCAGATTTTGTGAATACCGTATGTTAATTTTTCGTTTATATAAAACACACCTGTAGCCTATTAAACAAGACATCAATTTTAAAGTAAGCACATGTAGTAAAAGGTATTGGAGAGAAATAAAAAAATAATAGCTAAATTGATCTAATTGCGATGAACACATATGCAGCAGATGCTGCTCTGTTCTGTTCTGTTAACAACCTATGTTTTTTCCTTTCTCTCAATCTGGTTCTCAATGGTATAATTTGTTATATTTTGCCTTCTAGTTCTCAGGAAGTACTACTCTATAATAGAATGTCTGATTGCCCCCAGTCCAGGTTACTAAATATAATATGATACCGCCAAGGAATAGCAGTTAAAATTCAGCTGTATTTTTCAGTATCGGATTTAGGCATTATGCATCCAAATGGACATGAGTGTCTTTGAAATTCAGCCTGTCCAGATATTAATCAATGGTTGAAATCTGGATCCTGATGCAAAATATCTGTATTATTTGTCCACTGAGATACTCAACTAGATTTGGCTAATGAATGAGGCAGTTTACCAGTACCCACTAGTTAGCTGCCACAGCAATAAGAGATCTAGAAAAAGGATATGGAGTCAATTGGATTAATAATATATTCCACCATAATCATGGATAATCAACCCCTGACATAGAATAGGGGGAATCAACTAAATGGATATGCGGTGACATTTGGTATTAAAATAGAAAGGGGGGCATGACATTAGGACCTTTAATGAAATACTGTGTGTGCGCAAATGCTGGGCTCCATCAATTGGATGTTTCTCATTGAGAGAAGCATTTTTATAAATTGGATAATACTTCTCTATTAGAAAATATATCAGCATGTAGCATTATCATGCTGTGTGTGCTCACACCGAATTTGAAGACCTCCAATTTTGGAGGCTCTTTATTAGAAGATGCCTCTACTGGCTGTCAACCTGACAGCCATAACAGGTGTATTCTCTTAGTAATGTAAACATTGCACATGATCTTTGCACAAAAACTAATACATTGTATGAAAGAATAATATTTAGGTCTGATTAAACATTATGGAAGTTGCATATGTACTATAGCTAGGGGTACTTACCCTCTGGAGATGGTAGGGGACTTATGCAAACATCGCCAGGTGAAATGGGCATCATCTGGAATTTCTGGGAGATTTCCTTGCAGAACTCACTATTACTTGGGAGACAGGGAAGGACCAATGTCAGATCCCTGTCCCACTGTTATTATAGTGCCTTACCTGATGTTAATGGGTGAGGGTTTGGAGGGTTTACTGTCAAGGCTCCCTCCGTTGTCATTATATTGGTCCTTATGCCAAGTGGTGGGGTTTGGGGGGAAAACCTGATAGCAAATCCCTACTTGTATTCATTAGGATACTGTCCTCCCATGCCACCCATGAGTGGTGACCTAGGGGGTGACCAGTGGCAAATCTCTCTTTGTTCTATTACATTCCTCATCCCGCCACTGACAAGATGAGGCCTTCAGCAATAGTGCAGCAATAGCTGCTCAGTTGCTATTCACTTTTATCCCGCAAATGCTAGGAATTGGGATAAGGGTTAAGAGGGGACCAGAGAAAATTACCCTCTTATTTTTATTACATTAGTACCCCATCCAACATGCCCCCACCTTCAGCATATTGGATTGACATTAAAGGGATATTATAAGAACAACTTCAGCTTAATGAAGAAACACTGCCATTTTTGGGTTCAATCACTTCCTTTATGCAGCTGTAGCCACTCCAGCAAGTTGTGAAACACAGCATCCATCATACAAAGGTTTTATTTTCAAACTGGTCTTACAGCACAGAGTGTTTATTTTAAAAGTTCTTATCTCAGGTTCTATTAATTGAACTGTATTCACACATAGGAGGCTGTTGCATGCAATAAAAACGTCTATATTAACCCCTTAGTGACCAGACCATTTTTCTAATTTCTTACCGTTGACCAGGGTTGTTTTTACATTTCTGCTGTGTTTGTGTTTAGCTGTAATTTTACTCTTACTCATTTACTGTACCCACACATATTATATACCATTTGTCTCGCCATTAATGGGTCTTTCTAAAGATACCATTATTTACATTATTTCATATAATTTACTATAAAAAAATTATTAAATATGATGACATTTTTTTTTAAAAACACACTTTTTCTAACTTTGACCCTCAAAATCTGTTACGCATCTACAATCGCCAAAAAACACCTGTGCTAAATAGTTTATACATTTTGTCCTGAGTTTAGAAATACCGAATGTTATCGTGTTCTTAGCTTTTTTTGCAAGTTATAGGGCTATAAGTACAAGTAGGACATTTCTGTTTCAAAATATATATATTTAAAATGTATCAATAGTGACATTGTAACAGTTATCTGTCATAAATCTCTGAATCACACTTAACATGTACATATTTTTTTCAAGTAGGCAACCTAGGGATTTCAATATGGGGTATGTCCAGTCTTTTTAAATAGCCACTTAGTCACAAACACAGACCAAAGTTAGCATTTATATTTGTTTGTGTGTTAAAAATGACGTCAGTTCGGCTCCCGGCATCAGGCCCGTCGCTAGCACACAGGCAAAACAAGCAATTGCTTGGGGCCCCGAGCTGGCCCGGGGCCCCAAGCAGAGCCCATGCTTGTTTTGCTTTCTTTAAGGCTGCAGCCGCCTGAGCGCTCTATAGAGAGCCTCAGGCGGCTGCAGCACTCCTGGTTACCTCTCTCTCCCCTCTACCTCCTGCCAGGCTGCCTGTGAGTGTCACTCAGTGCGGCCGGGTACCGCGCGGCGCGGACCGCGCGGTACAGGAACAGGGGATTCAGTTTCCTGTTCCCGGCCGGACTGACATGAAGTGTGCACTGTGCTCACTTCCTTTTAGTCCGGCCGCGGCCGGGAACAGGAAACTGTCTGCTGAATCTCCTGACCTGTACCACGCGGTACCCGGCCGGAGTGAGTGACAGCCAGTGAGCCAGAAGCCCAGAACTGGAGTCTTGAGGTAGAGAGCGAGGAGCTCGGCCACGCTACATGGTCCAGGGAAGGGAAGAGGACTGAATTACTAGGGTAGGGTCGGAGTAAAAGAAAACAAAAAAACAGGGAGGGGGAGAGCAAGTAGGACACAGGGAGGGGGAGGGGGGAGTAAGAAGGACACGGGGAGGGGGGACTAAGTCTAAGAAGAAGGACATGGGGTAGTAGTGGAATAAGAAGGGAGGGGGGGGAGTAAGAAGGACATGGGGTGGGGGAATAAGAAGGACACAGGGAGGGGGGAGTAAGAAGGACAGGGGGAGGGGTGGACTAAGAAGGACATGGGGTAGTGGAATAACATAAGAAGGGAGGGGGGACTAAGAAGGACATGGGGTAGTGGAATAAGAAGGGAGGGGGGAAGTAAGGAGGACACAGGGAGGGGGGAGTAAGAAGGACATGGGGTAGTGGAATAACATAAGAAGGACATGGGGTAGTGGAATAAGAAGGGAGGGGGGGAAGTAAGAAGGACATGGGGTGGGGGAATAAGGACACAGGGAGGGGGAGTAAGAAGGACAGGGGAGGGGTGGACTAAGAAGGACATGGGGTAGTGGAATAACATAAGAAGGGAGGGGGGACTAAGAAGGACATGGGGTAGTGGAATAAGAAGGGAGGGGGGAAGTAAGGAGGACACAGGGAGGGGGGAGTAAGAAGGACATGGGGTAGTGGAATAAGAAGGGAGGGGGGGAAGTAAGAAGGACATGGGGTGGGGGAATAAGAAGGACACAGGGAGGGGGAGTAAGAAGGACAGGGGAGGGGTGGACTAAGAAGGACATGGGGTAGTGGAATAACATAAGAAGGGAGGGGGGACTAAGAAGGACATGGGGTAGTGGAATAATGGGAAGGGGGAGGGGTAGTAAGAAGCACACGGGGAGGGGACTAAGAAGGACACAGGGAGGGGGAGGGGGAGTAAGAAGGACAGGGGAAGGGGAGAGTAAGAAGGACAGGGGAAGGGGGAGTAAGAAGGACATGGGGTGAGGGAATAAGAAGGACACGGGGAGGGGGGACTAAGAAGGACATGGGGTAGACAGTGGATAAGAAGGGAGGGGGGAGTAAGAAGCACACGGGGAGGGGAATAAGAAGGACACAGGGAGGGGGAGGGGGGAGTAAGAAGGACAAAGGGAGGGGGGAGGAGATGAGAACACAGGGAAGGGGAGTGAGTAGAACACAGAGAGGGGGCAGGTGCAGAGCTCTATGGGACGAAAGAGAGAGCTCTATAGGAAAGGGGGCAGGACAGGGAGCTCTTTCACACTACACCGCCGCGCACACACACATAATGCATCAGTAAAGTGACACTTTTATCCCTCCTCAAGGGGTCCCCTCTCTCAGCAGCCAGCCAACCACGTGATCTCGGCTGCCGGCAAAAAAGAAAACCTCCTCGGAGTCGGCAGTCATCATGAAGCGGAATTATGCTTCAGGAAGCCAGAAAAGAAAGAAAGAAGAGAAAGGAAGAGGAGGATAAGAAAAAACAAGATAGTGGTAAGTGATAAATTACATACACTAGATAAAATAGCTCTACTTGTCTTGTATAAATGGTGTAATTTTGCAGCAGGTAAGCTAGCAAAAATATGTTTGTTAGCTACCTGCCTGACGGCAAATGCTGCTTGTAACGAACAGTTAGTGCAACTACAGTATCAGGACAACCCACATGTTTTACTGGTATTGTTTATTAACTATTTAAGGTATTATAGTCATCTGTTGTAACTTTATAATAACCATCCAGATACTGTTTATAGACAGTTTAACCAACTAATAACCCTTAACAAAGTGTTAGGAATATCTGGTCTGTCTATCTATGTAATGTTTATAGACGTTTTAAAAATGGTTTCTTACAGGTTTACAACATTTTTTAATCATTACCCGATACCTAATATATTATATGATAGATATAATGTATGTGTGCTACAATAAACTGTTAATTTACAGCACTACTAATAATTAGTAAACACTTAATTATAATTTCATTGTCTGTTAACAGTAAAAAGACTGTTTGCTAACAGTTAAATTACAATTAACTAAAGATTAATTAACTATCAATTCACCATCTATTAATGATTTTTATTATAAAGTGTTACCATCTTTTCTTTCTCCCTCAAGGTGCTTTGCTTAAATTTCTCAGCCCTCAGGCTCTTCCTAAGGATACCTCCATTGATGAAGGTAGAGTGAATTTCTCTCACTGAGCTTAGCTGTTAATAGTGACCGCTTTCAATATGCGAACAGAAATGGTAAAACGTACTAATTTCAGATTTTTTTTCCAATTATTTTCCCAGCTACACCATCAACTTCATCCTCAACATCAACAGATGCATCACTTCTCAGTGCTGATGTCTCCTCTATAGCACAAGGTACCACAAGCTCTATATTTATAGCTGATAGCCTGCACAGCCCTGAGTTTAAACTGATAAGTGTGTGCTGGCATATTGTTAGAAAAAAACAGTGCAAATCACAATTGAATTCCCACCAAACTTGTGTAAATAGCACCAGTCACTTTTGCCCATGGACATTTCAGAATTTTTAATATACAGTTTAATATACAGTAGTGCCGGTCAAATTTCTAGGTGTCAGACACTCAGTGATGCATTCTGTACAACAGATGAATTATATTAATAAAAACATTATTTTTCCCCAGCTAAACCGTCAATAGCATCTCTCACAGTGGAAGACACTGCATCCAGAACAGAAATTGAGTCTGCACCACTTCCCAACACTGAGGTCACCTCTACAGCTCAAGGTACCTCAAGCACTGTAATTATAGCTGATGACCCTGCGCAGTGGCCAGCAGTCCTGACTGATAGTGTGGGCTGTCAAATTGTTAAAAAAGGACCAGTGCAAGTCAAAAACTATGTATTCCCCCAAAATTCTGAGAATCCACCTCGAAGATTCACAAATGAGAATTACATGAGAAGCATGAAAAATGGGGAGAAAATTCTTAGATCGTGGATGTTATATTCCATGAGCACAGACTCAGTGTTCTGTTTTGCCTGCACTGTTTTTGGGAAGCGTGACAATGCCTTAAGCAACTGTGGCTTCCGTACATGGAGGAACCTAGCTCATCATTTAAAATTACACGAATATTCAAAGGGTCATTGTGACAATATGACAAACTGGCATGAGCTGCAGAGGAGACTGCAAACCAATACAACCATAGATCGAAGACAACAAAGCTTGATGCAGATAGAGATTGAGCATTGGAAATGTGTCATAAGGAGAGTGATTGCTATAATTTGTCACTTAGCAGAACGCAACCAGGCTTTAAGAGGGACCACAAGTGAGTTGTATGACCCGCATAATGGGAATTTTCTGGCACAAGTTGAACTGATGGCACAGTTCGATTCAGTTATGACTGAACACATAAGAAGGATACAAAACCAAGAGACAAGAGTGCATTACTTGAGTGGAACTACTCAAAATGAAATAATTGCACTAATTGGAAACAAGGTACTTGTGAGAAGATTGTGAGAAGAGTACACCGAGTAAAGTATTACTCTGTTATTATGGATTGCACTCCTGATGTCAGTCATAAGGAACAGCTTTCCATTGTTCTGAGAATTGTTAATTGCGAACCATCTGTGTCCATTGCAGAACATTTCTTTGGATTTTTAGATGTTGAAGAAACAACTGGTAAGGGCCTGACTGAAGTCCTACTTGACCACCTGCAGAAACACAGCCTGAGTCTTTCTGACTGCCGTGGTCAGTCTTATGACAATGGCAGCAATATGATGGGCCATAAACAGGGTGTTCAGGCAAGAATTTTGCAATTGAACAGCAAAGCATTTTGCATTCCATGCAGCAGTCATACACTTAACCTGGTTGTGGCAGATGCTGCCAAGTCCTCAGTGCTGTCCATCTCCATCTTTGGTGTGTTGCAAAGACTCTATAACTTATTCAGTTCCTCTGTGCAACGCTGGGCAGTTCTAAAGGAACATGTAAAGCAGCTCACTTTAAAACCTTTGTCAACAACAAGATGGGAAGCTCGAATTGACTGCGTGAAGGTGGTGCGATACCAGTTACCAGAGATCCTGGATGCATTGTCTGCACTCCAGATGTTTGCTATAGAGAAGGGGGACTCCGAGACCATGTCCAGTGCTAAAAGCTTACATGGTGAGATGAAGACCTGGTCTTTTCTGCTTTGCACAATGACCTGGTACAATGTTTTGTACCAGATCAATCATGTCAGCAAGCTGCTACAAAGTCCAAATGTTTCAATGGAAACACTTAGATCGGAAACAGAAGGAGTAAAATACTACCTTGAAAACTTCAGGGAAAAAGGGATTGCATCCTGTCAAAATGATGCAAAGGAGATTGCAGAAAATCTGGATATGGAAATGACCCTTCCTGAGAAAAGGCAGCGTAAAAAGAAAAGGCAGTCTCTATATGAAGGAACAGAGGACACTCAGTATACTCCAGATGAGACTTTCAGAAGAGACTTCTTTCTGCCCATGGTTGACACATCCCTCAGAAGCCTAAGTGACGGGTTTTCAAGATTGAAGGGTGTTTATGACCTTTATGACTTTCGCTTCTCAAAGGACAACATGAAGCAGACAATAAAGAATGGAAAGCTTCATGAACGATGCAGAAAATTGGAACAGACCCTCCATGACCTTGATGCTGATGACCTGGCACTTGAGATCAATTCATCTCTCTACACTTTTCCAGACCATGTAGCCACTTCCCCATTTGTACAGTAATTTAAGCATTGCTTTGCGTCTACTCCTGACTCTCCCTGTGTCAGTGGCCTCTGGTGAGAGGAGCTTTTCAGCTTTGAAGCTGATAAAAAATTACATGAGGTCCACCATGGGCCAAGAAAGGCTCACAGGACTGGCACTTACATCAATTTAGCGTGATGTTCGCCAGTCTTTGGACATGGAGGACATTGTGATTGCCTTTGCAGAAAACAAGGTTTGCAAACAGCAGTTTTAGATCATTTGCACATGTTTGTAAGAACTGAAATTTTAATGTGTGTGTTTTAAGTATGTTGGATTTAGTTATTGTGCACTTTTTTAATGTATATTGGATTGTATGGTACAGTGGTGTTTTTTGCAAATGTTCATTTCTTGAAAATGTTCAAATTTCATGCACATTAAATGCAACAGTAGTATTTGCACAGTTAACCTCCTTTTTTATTTATATAAGGTGTGGGTGAACTTAAACTGTATGGCTATATTGTGGTTCCTGTAGGCTTTGCGTGCGTAAGGTGGGGAGGGCGTGGAGGGGGGGATCTCCATGTCTATTTTGCTTGGGGCCCCCAAATTCCTTCAAACTGCCCTGCCCCGCATTACTAAGAGGTGCGCAAGGGAACTGAGCAGGAAGAGCAGAGCTCCCTCGCCGCCTACTCTGCTCATTCCCTCCTGCCTGCATGCACACCCAGCAGCACTAGCAGCCCCACTGGACCCCATGTAAGGAATTCACTCCAGCTTTCCCAGGGAGGCTGGGTGGATTTATATTACATTTTTAAAAATAAATAATTTGCGAGTGTTGGTGGAAATGTGTTTAAGTGTGTGTGTGTCTTTCAGTTAATGTGTGTGTCTTTCAGTTAATGTGTGTGTCTTTCAGTTAATGTGTGTGATGTCAGTGTGTGTCTGTCAGTGAGTTTGTCTGTCTATCAGTGAGTTTGTCTGTCTATCAGTGAGTGTGTGTCTGTCAATGAGTGAGTGTGTGTGTCTGTCAATGAGTGTGTGTGTCTGTCAATGAGTGTGTGTGTCTGTCAATGAGTGTGTGTGTCTGTCAATGAGTGTGTGTGTCTGTCAATGAGTGTGTGTGTCTGTCAATGAGTGTGTCTGTCAGTTAATGTGTTTGTAAGTATGTGTGTCTGTCAGTGAGTTTTTGTGTCTGTCAATGAGTGTGTGTTACTGTCAGTGTGAGTGTATATCTGTGAATGGTTGTGTGTATGACTGTTAGTGTCTGTATGTGAGTAAGGGTGTGTCTGTCAGTGAGTGTATGTCTCTCTCAATGAGTGTGTGTTACTGTCAGTGTGTATGTATATCTGTGAATGTGTGTGTTTGTCTGTCAGGGTGTGTGTGAGTAAGTGTGTGTGTCTGTCAGTGAGTGTATGTGTCTGTCAATGAGTGTGTGTGACTGTCAGTGTGTGTCTGTCAGTGAGTGTGTGTGTCTGTCACAGGTGTCAAATAAGTGAGTATGAGTGTATGTCAGTGTGTCTGAGAGTATGTGTCTGTCAATGAGTATGTGTCTGTCAATGAGTGTGTGTCTGTCAATGAGTGTGTGTCTGTCAATGAGTGTGTGTCTGTCAATGAGTGTGTGTCTGTCAATGAGTGTGTGTCTGTCAATGAGTGTGTGTCTGTCAATGAGTGTGTGTCTGTCAATGAGTGTGTGTCTGTCAATGAGTGTGTGTCTGTCAATGAGTGTGTGTGTGTCTGTCAATGAGTGTGTGTCTGTCAATGAGTGTGTGTGTGTCTGTCAATGAGTGTGTGTGTGTCTGTCAATGAGTGTGTGTGTGTCTGTCAATGAGTGTGTGTGTCTGTCAATGAGTGTGTGTGTCTGTCAATGAGTGTGTGTGTCTGTCAATGAGTGTGTGTGTCTGTCAATGAGTGTGTGTGTCTGTCAGTTAATGTGTTTGTAAGTATGTGTTTGTAAGTATGTGTGTCTGTCAATGAGTGTGTGTGTCTGTCAATGAGTGTGTTACTGTCAGTGTGAGTGTATATCTGTGAATGTGTGTGTGTATATCTGTGAATGTGTGTGTGTGTATGACTGTTAGTGTCTGTATGTGAGTGTGAGTGTATGTCTCTCTCAATGAGTGTGTTACGGTCAGTGTGTATGTATATCTGTGAATGTGTGTGTGTTTGTCTGTCAGGGTGTGTGTGAGTAAGTGTGTGTGTCTGTCAGTGAGTGTATGTGTCTGTCAATGAGTGTGTGTGACTGTCAGTGTGTGTCTGCCAGTGAGTGTGTGTGTCTGTCACAGGTGTCAAATAAGTGAGTATGAGTGTATGTCATTGTATGTCAGTGTGTCTGAGAGTATGTGTCTGTCAATGAGTGTGTGTCTGTCAGTGAAAGTGTGTGTTGGTCAAACAATGTGTTTGTCAGTGCATGCATCAGTGGGGGAGTGTCTGTCAGTCAAGGTGCGAGCGGCCTTCACAGGAAGGGGTGAGGGGAATTTAAATTAGCGGGGTGTCCAAGTTTAGACATGCCTAGGGCAGCACAAATGCAAAATACACCACTGCCCCTGTTATAATATTGTAAAACGCTACGGGATCTGTTGGTGCTATATAAATAGCAATAATAATAGGTCATAGATAACAATATGTTAATATGCAAACAACCAAAATATCTAAAAAAAAAAATTCTGCACAAGAGAATACAAATTAGTGTATTTGGAATGTTTGTTTTAGTCAAAATGAAAACGAAGATGTTATTTTCTCTCTGTGAAACATAGACAAAACAACCAGAAGATTGTCAACTTTCCAACTGCATGGGCATGTTTAGAAGCCAAATTATTATCTTAATGAGTTCAAGAAGGAAAAAAAAGGAAGGAATACTTGTAAGAAACATGGATCACTGCCGTAGTTATAGTTAAAGATACATTTATTTAATGCTTTAAAATGGGCAACATATTATATTGTATTTACAGTTAATATCAAATGCTGTGCAGATCATTGCTCTAAGTTTATTGTTTTCACAATTTTTACAGAATTGGGTTGTATATGGCCATTACCAAAAAAATATTCCTGCGCTCACTCCCATCACTCCTGGGCGTCAGCAACGACCACAGTACACATCTGCTCCAATACATACAGTAAAAATCAAAGAAAAAGTTACCTGCGCTCTCATTAATCCCTATGTGTATTTAAACAAATGAAGGTCATTTAGTTACTCCAATGGCAATTGAAAGGAATGCCTGCCTGCCAACATCAAGGCAGACCCCAATAGGCGGGTCCTACACTGACCTTTCACCTTGCTTCCTTGAGCTTCTGGCAAAGATATCTCTAATGAGACAGAGGGGTATTTCTTATATACACCCCTAAAAATGACCCCTTTCTGTTTCATTAGAGATATCTTTGCCAGAAGCTCAAGGAAGCAAGGTAAAGGGTCAGAGTAGGACCCGTCTAGGGGAGTCTGTCTTGACGTTGGCAGGCGGGCACTCCCTCCAGTGGCCATTGGAGTAACTAAATGACCTCCATTTGTTTAAATATACTTAGGGATTTAGGAGAGAGCGCAGGTAACTTTTTCTTTGGTTTTTACTGTATATATTGGGGCTGATGTGTACTGTGGTCGTTGCTGCCACCCAGGAGTGATGGGGTGAGCGCAGGACTTATCTTTTTGTATTTGTATTCACTTTTTGTATCACACAGCTTTGTTACAATGTTGCCGCCATCCCATGTGTTCCCTATTAAGGGTTAATAAGTATTAAGGGTTAATAAGTATAAAAATACCCCTCTCTGTCTCATTAGAGATATCTTTGCCAGAAGCTCAAGGAATCAAGGTGAAAGGTCAGTGTAGGACCCGCCTAAGGGGGTCTGCCTTGACGTTGGCAGACGGGCATTCCCTCCAATGGCCATTGGAGTAACTAAATTACCTCCATTTGTTTTAATATACATAGGGATTAAGGAGAGAGCGCAGGTAACCCTTTCTTTTGTATATGGCCATTGAAATATTTGAATTAAAGTAGAAGGAGAAAATCAAAGAAAACATAAATTCGGTTCTAGCTTTGGCGTAACTTTTGGATTTGGTAGCCCTCTGAAACCTCAAAAAGTTGTTTCAATATTTTATATTTTGCTGCAAAGAAAAAAAGTGATAACCTGTAAAAGTTGCTGTGTTACCAATTCACAAATATAATTTATGTACTTAAAATAAATGTTATTAATAATTGCACTTTTATATGCCACGTGTCCTCATTTTGAAAGTCTGTCTACGTTACGTTTAATTGAAATTAATAGCTTTACTCCAGCAGATTAATGAAACTTGTAGTATCTCCTAAATCATATTCTGTAAAAAAAAAATATCCAATGACATGGCGTGCACTCTGTGATCTTGCATATGATTCAAGCTGTTAACAGGGATCTTTTAATCTTTCCTGTCAGTGTCCCAGTTGACTGAACAGCTAAAATTGGAAAATTCTATGTTTAATAAATCAAAATTTGAAGAATCATTTAAAAAGGATGTCAAGACTTTATTGTTTCTCCTGAAACTTGGAGGTATATAACATTAGGCATATTAACATTTCATTCTTCATGAAGGAATCCATGCCTACTAAGAAGGATGATTGAGTGATAATTTCTAACATGTTCCCTCTGGCTATCATATGTCAATGTTAAACACCTCTAGTAAGTCATAGGAATGGATATGATATCACTAGAACATTGAGGTGAACTGTACAGCATTGTAATAGTATATAACTATTCATATGACTATTATAAAAAAGGGGTAGAAGACCATTATGGTTGTTTTACATCCTTATTCTTCACCATTAACCATATAACAGCTTATATTATACAATGTGGAATGAAGTGGACACCATTAGTGCACATGGCAACCCGACCTTGATCCACACATGGGTGTGTATACAGTTTATATGGGGGCTTGAAAAATACAGGGTTCCAAGTCACCATGTCAGCCCAGAGAAAAGACCTAAGAATTCGAATTGTTTTGCTCATACAGGTTAAAATAGGGGGTGATGGCATTGCTGCTCCAACCCCAAGCTGCAATGTACAACTTCATGAAAAGATATACAAGTGGAAAGGTAGAATATGTATCTAGGGAGTGGGAGAGATAACTAGTGACATAATGAGAGGTAACTGGTGTGAGCCAAAGAGGAAACAGTTGGGGCTAGGGAGAGAAGTATGGGGGAGGACTGATGTGAGCCAAAGAGGAAACAGTTGGGGCTAGGCAGAGAAGTATGGGGGAGGACTGATGTGAGCCAAAGAGGAAACAGTTGGGGCTAGGGAGAGACGTATGGGGGAGGACTGATGTGAGCCAAAGAGGAGCTAGGGGGAAAGTTGGGAGAAAGAGGAGCTAGGGGGAAAGTTGGGAGAAATAACCGTGGACGGACCAGGGAGAAAACAACTGCTAGTGGATAAAGAGAGCTAATAGGGAGCTAGGGAGTGATGACTGGGAAATTTGTAAAAATGTGTGTAATTACTTAATTCCCATAATGCTCATTCAGCCCATAAACCTGGCTGGGCATCACAGGAATTGCACTTTACAAACATGGTTGATGTGGTCTTTCAAATTGTGTTAGTTACAGTGCCCACAATGCTCAGTTAGCCATAAAGACTTGTGGAACTCAAGTAAATTTACTGGGGCTCATGACTTATTTTTATCCTTACACTGCACACATAGGAGAACTAATGTATACACATACTGACATTGTACATACAAAAATACCAACAGCCACACTTACTAACATTCTACCTACACAGAAACACCTACAGTTAGGTCTGGAAATTTTTAGATACTGACACAGATTTTTTTTATTTTCTGTTGTTTACCATAATAAATTCAAGTGAAGTAATTTGATGGTATTCATATGCAAATTGGAGAAAAGGTTTAGGAATAACAGCTCTTTAATATTTAGTCCCCTTTTTTTCAGGGGGCAAAATGTAATAGGACAATTAACTCAAAAGCTGTTTCATGGACAGGTGTGGGCTATTTCTTCATTGTTTCTTTCATCAATTAAGCAGGTACAAGGTCAGGAGTTGCTTCCAGGTGTGGAATTTGCATTTGGAAGTGGTTACTGTAAACCCACAACATGGAGTCAAAGGAGCTCTCAATGCGAGTAAAACAGGCCATCCTTAGGGTTCAAAAACAAAAACAAAACAAAAAAAAAGTCCATCAAACAGATACCAGGAACATTAGGAGTCACCAAAAAAGGTCTAAGAAAGCCAGCCCGGTTCTGGAATAGCTTTCTTTGGACAGATGAAACTAAGATCAACCTTTACCAGAATGATGGGAAGAAAAAAGTATGGAGAAGGCTTGGAATGGCCCATGATCCGTAGCATACTACATCATCTGTAAAACATGGGTGGCGATGTGATGGCATAGGCAAGCATGGCTTCCAAAAACACTGGATCACAAGTGTTTATTGATGATGTGACCAAAGACAGAAGCAGCAGGATGAATTCTAAACTTTATAGGGATATATTGTCTGATCAGAATCAGCTAAATGCAGCGCAGCTGATTGGACTGCATTTAAATTTACACATGGACAATGACCCAAAACATACTGCAAAAGCAACCTAGGAGTATTTTAAGGCAAATAAGTGGAATATTCTGCAATGGTCGAGTCAATCACCTGATCGAGCATGCATTTCACTTGCTGAAGATACAATCTAAGGCAGAAAGACCCACGAACAAGCAATAAATGAAAAAAGCTGCAGTAAATGCCTGGCAAAGCATCCCAAAGGAGGAAATCCAGCTTTTGGTGATGTCCATTTCAGACTTCAAGCAGCCGACACCAGCTAAGGATTCTCAACTAAAATTAACAATTTATTTATGATTGTGTTAATGTGTCTAATTATATTTATGCCCCTGAAATAAGAGGGCTGTGTATGAAAATGGTTGCAATTCCTAAACATTTCATACAATATTTTTGTTCAACCCCTTGAGAGATAACTGGAGTGAGCCAAGGAGGAAACAATTGGGGCTAGGGGGAAAAGTGGGTGAATTAAAGTTGGGAGAATTAAAGCTGAAAGTCTGCACTTCAACTGCATCTGCGGCTGTTTCATTTCAAATCCATTGTGTAGGCGTACAGAGCGAAAATTATGGAAATTGTGTGAGTGTCCAAATATTTCCGGAGCTAACTGTACACACTATTTGACATTACACACAGACAGGAATAGCAACATACAGACAACACGTACACTAATACTGCACACTTACAAGAACATCAACAAGCATACTTAATTATACTGCATGTACACACATGGTATGTTGATATAGGCATATACCTAAAAAGGGATCCAATGCCTAAGACTGTCTGTGACAGTGTGTGTGTGTGTGTGTGTGTGTGTGTGTAAGTGACTTATCAAGGGAAGGATAGCCTTCTTGATCCACCAGTATGTCCTGATTCTGTGGGCACAAATGGCAAGATTGTGTGGGATCTGATCCATCCCTTATTAAATGAGGATTATCATCTATGAACTGATAATTATTATGCCAGTATTGATTTATCTAAAAGATTTAGTTTCAAAACATTTGGCACAGTGCGTAAAATCCGCAGGTGACAGAAAAAGTAGAGGCTCGTCTTCAGCTCTACATGAGGATGAGGTTCTGGCCCTTCGCTTCAAAGATCAGAAAAATGTGCACATGCTGTCAACAATGCATGTACAGTGCCAGTGTCTGTCAGAGGAAGAACTTGAGCAGCTGCAAAAATCCAAGTGCATTGTAGACTACAGCAAGTAGACTTGGCTATTCAATATATACAGCCTTATCTAATGAACTGAAAAACTAGGTTCTGGTAGAAAAAAAAAGACAATCTCTTTAAGCCAGGTTTGCAATTTTTCATTCAAATGTTCTGTATAAAAAGCAGCCATACCCATTTCTAGATTTTATGTTAAAATGTTTTATTTACACAGTTCCCCAATCCCCCCTTTGTGAAATCAGATGTTCTGAGACTTTGTGACAAGTTCTTTCATTCCTGATTTCCCCTCAAAGTCATCACAGAGAAACTGTTATGCTTCCTGTAAAAAGGAGTCAAAAAGATTTGAATCACACTTGAATCACTCTGTATGTGACAACTCAAAATACTACATTGAGAGCTCAGGCACTCCCCCTGCAGGCACTGCACAAGCTGGCTATTCCGGCCATGGATCACGAGGACCCTGTGATCAGATGGCCCTGGAGAGCCGCAGGGGGACTGCCTGGGATACTAGGCAAGTCCCCACATCTCGAACGCCGGCGGGGGATCGCCAGGGATCAGGTAAATAAATAATTTGTCGCGGACGTACCAGGTATGTCCGAGGTCGGGAAGGGGTTAAAGGAACACTGTAAACACTAAAGCACTCCTGTGAAGCCAAAGTGCCTTACACTTGTTAGCTCTACTGTGCTAATCTCTGGCATGCAGGGATGGCTCCTTAGTTGAGATTATCAACTGAGTGCTCTAAACCAATGTGATAATCCCTGCTACATCTGGCACACCTCAGGTATGTTGCCAGTCAATTTGCAGCTTGACTACTTATCCTGGGAGCGTGCAAGGATCCCAGACACCATAACAACTACCGTCCACTGCTTTGAGCGTTCCCTTGAAGTGTTCATTTAATGTCAAATCATAATTAAATTATCTCACTTTGTTTGCACACTGTCTGTGTCTCCATTTACAATTAGTAATGAATGATAAAAACAAAGAAGCACTATTATTAGTGTAGGTATATTAGATATCTATAGATAGATAGATAGATAGATAGATAGATAGGTATGTGTGTACCTGCAACGATTTTGGTACTATAAAGTCTCTCAGCTTCAGGGAATACACAACAGTGTATAGCAACTTGCTGTGGTAAAGAATTAATAAAAAAATAAATACATCTCTTTTTCCTTATGACAAATAATAATGAACATTCAATTATTACTTATAAGAAGGTCTAAATCTCTGAATCATTGGATTGGATTTGGCATTTGTATTATATTCTAAGATCTACATCTATTTCAAAATGTATTTGACAAGAAGATGAACAGCATATCACATTACAGAGAATCATATTTAAGCTTTATATTGTGTTACCCAAGCTGCTAGCAAATCTAGAGATTACATTTTTTTTAAACAATTCATTTTAGCTCTTGCCTGATGCTATTGGGAGATGATGCAATTTTGAGATAGTTATGTAAATGCACTTTGTATATCGGACCGTCAAATACTGCCATAGATATGAGTGCATATCTCCCAATATTTCAAATGAACAAAGAGGGACACTTTCATTTTAGAAGTGTGAGTGGATGCGTGGCCAGGAATGCGTGAGTCTGATCTGAGAATTTTTATTTTTATATTTTTTTAATTACATATCAGAATAGGTATTTGCTATTTCATATTTTGCTATTTCATATTTTTGATAAGTTGTACCTTATCAAATACCAAGTCATCATTTGTTTCTGTTTCAATTTCTTTTATATATATATATTTATATATATACACAACGATTAATAGCTTGACACTCACCCTGTCTCCAATTCAGTAGATATACTTATGCCTTGGTGCAATCCCACGTTATTATTATTATTATTATTATTGAATATGTATAGAGAAGTAAGAGATGCACTCTCAGGTCTTTCCCAAAAAATCAATTTGTGTTTATTAAATGAAGGTATTACATCATCTGACCGACGTTTCGAGTGTTAATATTTGTTTGTGTGTGATAAATGCAAAAAACTAATTTGAACGCCAATTTTGGCCAGTGTTTGTGACTGAGTGGCTACTAAAAAAGACCGGACATACCCCATTTGCAATACCTTGGGTTGTCTACTATTGCAAATGGTATGCCATCGTGGGGGTAATTTTCATTCCTGGGCTACAATATGGTCTCAAAGGCAACGTAACCAACCTGGCGAATTTCAATGTGAAAAAACTGAAATGCAAGCCTTATAGTTGACTCTGTAACTTTTGAAAACACCATAAAACCTGTACATGAGGGGTACTGTTATACTCGGGAAACTTTGCTGAACACAAATACAGTTGCAAGAAAAAGTATGTGAACCCTTTGGAATGATATGGATTTCTGCACAAATTGGTCATAAAATGTGATCTGATCATCATCTAAGTCACAACAATAGACAATCACAGTCTGCTTAAACTAATAACACACAAATAATGAAATGTTGACATGTTTTTATTGAACACACCATGTAAACATTCACAATGCAGGTGGAAAAAGTATGTGAACCCTTGGATTTAATAACTGGTTGAACCTCCTTTGGAAGCAATAACTTCAACCAAACGTTTCCTGTAGTTGCAGATCAGACGTGCACAATGGTCAGGAGTAATTCTTGACCATTCCTCTTTACAGAACTGTTTCAGGACAAAACTCAGACACCCCCCCCATGCGCGTGCCACCCCCACCCCCAACCAACCCTTCCCCCCTGCCCCGCCTTCTAAATACACACACATTCACTGACAGATACGCATACACTAGCTAACAGACACACACACACACACACACACTAACAGACACACACACTAACAGACACACACAGTCAGACATACACACACTAACAGACACACAGTCGGACACACAGTCAGACACACACACTAACATACACACACACACACACACACACACACACTAACAGACACACACAGTCAGACACACACACTAACAGACACACACACTAACAGACACACACAGTCAGACACACACTAACAGACACACACACTAACAGACACACAGTCACACACACACTCACTCACATTAATACTCACTTCTCTTTTTTTAAAATTTAACCCCCCCCAGCCTCCTTACCTTTGGGAATGCTGGGGGGGGGGGGGTTCTCCCATTCCCTGGTGGTCCAGTGGCTGCTGGGCAGCACTGGCGGACGGGCGGCTGGCGAGGGAGCACTTCCCCTGAGCTCTCTGCTCAGCTCCCTCGCCAGCCGCCCGTCAGCGCACAGCAGCCTGCACGCCCGGCCGGCATGTCAGTTAGCCGCAAGGCTAACAAGGCATTTGCCCATGGCATTTGGGGGCGGGTTTTTTTGCCAAGGCAAATGCCTTGTTTGCCTCGCGGCTAATACGTCCCTGGCTACACTAACTATATACACATTTTCTCTGTCGCAAACGTACTGTATAACAGGAGCTTCTGCCTGCTTGTAAGAAGGTTAGGAGAGGAGTGGACCAGCAAGTGCTAGGGGACAGTCTTAGAAAGCGTAGAGCTAGCGCATCATTAGACACATTTATGCCAAGATCAGGGTGCTGTTTGCACAATATGCCCTTGGTTTGTCATCCTGCATGATTGGCAAACAACCTGACGTGCATTTACGCCAGACTGACCATCAAATTCTTTGTGCAGACACACCTCCTTTTTGGGAATGTTTGTCCCTCTGGGTTCTGGTTATGTGATTTACACCAGTGGCTCACCCTTTTACCCCGCCCACAGAAATCCTGCTTCAGAGGACACTGCTGTTAGGGGGTATGGATTTACTTGAAATATGAAAGTGAGAGATTAGCATAGCATATGTGTTTTCCTATAGCTATATTCTGTGAGTTTCCCTCCAGCATCAACTCCACCAGATACATGGTGCTTGGGAGGTATAACTGTTTTACTGTTTTCTGTCGATAAGATTCTGTAATTAGGTCCATCATAATTGTTCGCATCAGGCACAATGGGCTCTTAATCCAGCCCTACCTGTAGAGTGTGTGTTTAGGGAACAAAGTGTTTTTGCATTCAGGGTATCCAGTGTGTGAATAGGGCAGGGGTAGGCAACCTTCAGTACTCCAGATGTTTTGGGCTACATCTCCCATAATGCTCTTACAGCCAATATGCTGGCAAAGCATCAAGGGTTGTATATAAAAAAATCTGGGGAACTGGCTACACCTATATCAGAATGAAACACAACATAGTGCAATACCATTATTAATAGTATTGTGAACTTTAAAGAATGAAAATTCACAGGATGGATAATGGCAAACAACCTCTAAGGTGATCAGGAGATACTAATTTCATTTTCTCTACCTTTTCTGCTTCATTTATGGATTTAAAGTCTTACTAGTAGAAGAAGACCACTAGCTCAAGAATAGCTTCTGCTTCTACAAACACTATAGCTCCTTCTATGACATCTAGATCAAGTAACATTTTTCTAGGCCCCAAGAAGCTACTAAGGGGAAGATCAGAAGCACATTCTTTGAAGGTGCCACCAGAGCCACTTTTTACTGAATAGGTAGAGCAGAGTACCAAAGTAGTCTCCCCGATGTCTGGCCTTGGTGGTGGCAACAATGATGATTCTGGCAATGATGCTATTGCAGTTTTTCTCACCACTGCAACAAAGTACTTTTACCCCTGGTCCAAGAGCTACTTGACTATGAGTATGATGAGGCAGAGAAATTACAAGAGGAGTGTGAGGAGACACCATGCATCTGCTTTAGAATCCCCTCATCCAATGAAGACAGTATTGACATCAGCTGTGCCTGCTACCTCAGGCACAAGAAGATCATCTACTGTCAATGTTACCATCACCACCACCATGACCAGTATCCCCACTACCTCTTCTTCCACCATCATCAACTTTCCATTAGAATTTACCAACCAAATGTTAGTGTACAGACTGATGCAAATCCACCCACATCTTCAGCAGCCGCAAAGTGACGGGCTGAGGCTAAAACATTGCGGTGAAGGAAAGTTTTGAATCACTTCGAGTGTTTATTACGTCTTTATTACGGAGAGAAGAAGCAAAAAGAGAAAGGGAAGGCCGAAAATAAACTGGTACTGTATCGGATTCTGCACAACCAACTACCTCCTGCATTGCCTCTTCCCCTACTACAAGCACTGTTAGGCAGAACAGGTGAGGTGGTGAGGATAATTCTAGCAGTCAACAGAGACAGGTTGGACAAGAACAGTTGTTCCCTTCATCAGAAGGTAAATAAAAAACAAAGAGAGAGACAAAAAAAACTTTAAAAAGACAAAAAATAGAAAAAATTACTCTTGTCTAAGTTGCTATGGCCAGTGCCACTTACATCCTCTATGATTCACTATTTTGAATTGGTTTAGTATCAACATCAACATATTAAACCCTGAAAGCTGATGCATAAACAAATTCTAAATGGCAGGAACTGCAGTCATAGCAAGTCCATTACCTATTATGTGGAAATGTTAACAATTATACGCATAAAGCATTCATCTTATGAATAATATGTCTTGTGCCAGAGCTCATTCTAAGCCTTTTGTATGTGTAACCCATCTACATCACTATAACAATTTAAGCATTAAATTGAAATGTTTTCCCATTTTTTCTGAAAGCTTTGTTATATCTTAATGTTCCCCACCTGGAATATTTGGCGGTGATTTATTCTTTTATGAATACCATTCTCCGTTAGTAATACGATACAATGGTAATGAAGTAATGTGATTAAAGAAATGTGACCTGGTGTCCTCTATTGTCATTGTACCTATTAGATTTTGATTATGTATGCATACTAATGTGATTTTTCAACCTGGTGCCATGCAAAAGAAAATACGGTAGTGTTCCTGTCACAGTTTTTTGTCACATATTTATGTGTTAGCTGTAGCAGTCACAGGTTGATACGCTCTGTTACATACTCCATTTACTTGCTTGGGTTTACAGCCTGTGCTTTCTTACAAAAAAACTGTCTGAAAGCTTGCATTTCAACATTGCTTGTTAGTCAAAGCTCTTCACATGTCACTCAAACTAACCTCTCAGAATAGATTTATATATTATTTATTATAGTATATATATATAATTATTGTATTTGTATATTGATATTATATATATATATATATATATATATGTCATTACATTCTAACTGTATAAATATATTAATATAAAAACCACTCAATATGAAATTCAATATTTATGTTTAAGTATCTGCACAGTTTTGTGAGGCGGCATATAGGTACAGGCATTTCAGTGATGTGCACGCGGTGGGATCCAGGTAAGTTGTGAAACCATTCTTAGAAAGGTTGCTGTGGTTATGGTGCTTGAAATGCTCCTTAACCCCTTAAGGCCACATGGCATGTGTGACATGTCATGATTCCCTTTTATTCCAGAAGTTTGGTCCTTAAGGGGTTAAACAACTATAAAAATGTACAGGGTTATTCGTTAAAGTGAGAATTGTCAGGAATTCAAAGAGAAATCTAAGTAAATTTCAAATTTAAGGCCAAAATGGCCAAAAAGAAAGCAAAATTGCAATTGATTTTTTTTCCAATTCAGTTATTTTGGCCTAAACTTTGAATTTTAGAGAATTCTCACTTTATTGAAAAAGCCCTATTATTGGTTATTGCTGTCCAATGGCATTGGCCTAATTTGCGCAATGACCAGACTACTCTTGTGTACACAGGGGCGGACTGACCACTCGGGCAGATCGGTCATGGACCGAGGGCCCGAGGCAGTCAGGGGCCCGGCAGGCTGCACAGCCATGCTCTGGCTGGGAGATCAGATCACAGATCTCCCCAGCCAGAATCAAACATATTCTAGGGATAGGTTGCTCCAGCAACCTATCTCTTTCTGTTGCCCCCTCCACCCTCACCTTCTGAGACCTGGCAGTGATCCTGCTGCTCCTGCCAGGTCTCCTCCATGCAATGTCTGCGGAGCTCCGTGTGAGGGGAAGAGGCGGGGCCGAAAGAGGGGAAGTTACCTCACTTCCTGTCCTGCCCTCTACTGCAGAATCTGCTAAACCCTGGCAAACAGCAGGTAAGTAAATATTGTTTACGCTAATATCCCCCCTTACCCAGCCCAGCCCAGCCCCTTCACCCATCTCAGCCCCTGTGCCCACTTCACCCATCCCAGCCCTGTGCCCCCTTCACCCATCCCAGACCCTGTGCCCCCTTCACCCAGCCCTGTGCCCCCTTCACCCATCCCAGACCCTGTGCCCCCTTTACCCATCCCAGACCCTGTGCCCCCTTTCACCCACCCCATACCCGTGTCCCCTTCACCCATCCCAGCCCTGTGCCCCTTCACCCATCCCAGACCCTGTGCCCCCTTCACCCAGCCCTGTGCCCCCTTCACCCATCCCAGCCATGTGCCCCCTTCACCCATCCAAGCCCTGTGCCCCCTTACCCACCCCAGCACCTGTACCCCCTTAACCCACTCCAGTGCCCCTTCACCATCTCAGCACCAGTGCCCCCGTCACCCATCTCAGCACCAGTGCCCCCTTTCACCCATCCCATCCCCTGTGCTCCCTTCACCCATCCCAGCCCTGTGCCCCCTTCACCCATCCCAGCACCTGTACCCCCTTAACCCATCCTAGTTCCCCCTTCACCCATCCCAGACCTTGTGCCCCCTTTCACCCATTTTAGCCCCAGTGCCCCCTTTCACCCATCCCAGCCCCAGTGCCCCCTTCACCCATCTCAGCTCCAGTGCCCCCTTCACCCATCTCAGCTCCAGTGCCCCCTTCACCCATCTCAGCCCCTGTACCCCCTTCACCCATCTCAGCCCCTGTACCCCCTTCACCCATCCCAGCACCTGTACCCCCTTTCACCCATCCCAGACCCTGTGCCCCCTTCCACCCATCTCAGCTCCAGTGCCCCTTCACCCATCCCAGACCCTGTGCCCCCTTCCACCCATCCCAGCCCCAGTGTCCCTTTCATCCATCCCAGCCCCTGTGCCCCTTTCACCCATCCCAGCCCATGTGCCCCTTTACCCATCCCAGCCCCAGTGCCCTACCCACCCAGCCCAGCACCTGTGCCCCCCTTCATCCATACCAGCCCTTGTGCTTCCTTTACCCATCCCAGTCCCTGTGCCCCTTTCACCCATCCCAACCCCAGTGCCCCTTTACCCATCTCAGTGCCCCCTTAACCCATCTCAGCTCCAGTTCCCCCTTTCATGCATCCCAGTACCTGTGCAGCTTCACCCACCCCATTACATGTGCCCCTTCACCCAGCCCAGTACCTGTGCCCCTTCACCCAGCCCTGTACCTGTGCTCCCTTCACCCATCCCAGCCACCGTACCCCTTCACCCATCCCAGCCCCTGTGTCCCTTTACCCATCCCAGACCCTGTGCCCCTTCACCCATCCCAGCCACCGTACCCCTTCACCCATCCCAGCCACCGTACCCCTTCACCCATCCCAGCCCCTGTGCCCCCTTTCACCCATCCCAGCCCCTGTGCCCCCTTTCACCCATCCCAGCCCCTGTGCCCCCTTTCACCCATCCCACCCCTGTGCCCCTTTCACCCATCCCAGCCCCTGTGCCCTTTTCACCCATCCCAGCCCCTGTGCCCTTCACCCATCCCAGCCCATGTGCCCCTTTACCCATCCCAGCCCATGTGCCCCTTTACCCATCCCAGCCCATGTGCCCCTTTACCCATCCCAGCCCATGTGCCCCTTTACCCATCCCAGCCCCAGTGCCCTTCCCACCCAGCCCAGCACCTGTGCCCCCCTTCATCCATACCAGCCCTTGTGCTCCATTTACCCATCCCAGTTCCTGTGCCCCTTTCACCCATTCCAACCCCAGTCCCCCTTTACCCATCTCAGTGCCCCCTTAACCCATCTCAGCTCCAGCGCCCCCTTTCATGCATCCCAGTACCTGTGCAGCTTCACCCACCCCATTACATGTGCCCCTTCACCCAGCCCAGTACCTGTGCCCCTTCACCCAGCCCTGTACCTGTGCTCCCTTTACCTATCCCAGCCCCTGTACCCCTTCACCCATCCCAGGCCCTGTGCCCCCCTTTTCCTATCTCAGCCCCTGTACCCCTTCACCCATCCCAGCCCCTGTACCCCTTCACCCATCCCAGTCCCTGTGCCCCTTTACCCATCCCAGCCCCTGTGCCCCCTTCACCCATCCCAGCCCATGTACCCCTTTATCCATCCCAGCCCCTGTACCCCTTTATCCATCCCAGCCCCTGTACCCACCTTTTCCTATCCCAGCCCCTGTGCCCACATTTTCCTATCCCAGCCCCTGTGCCCCCCTTTTCCTATCCCAGGCCCTGTGCCCCCTTTACCCATCCCAGGCCCTGTGCCCCCTTCACCCATAATACCACCTGTGCCCCCTTCACCCATCCCAGTCTTTATGCCCCTTTATCCATCTGAGCCCCCTTTCATAGCCCCTCTGCCCCTTTTATCCATCTGAGCCCCTATGCCCCTTTACCATCCCAGATCCCACTCCCCCTTCACCCACTACAGCCCTATCACTCATTCCTATCCTTCCCTCATTCCTCTGTGCCGTCTTGTACACTCCTCAGCCTCTCTCTCCCTGTACCCATCTCACCTCTATGCCTTCCTGCACCCACTACAGTCCTCATCACTCTCATCCCTATCCCTCCCTGCACTCACTACAGCCCCCACTGCTCCCACTGCAGCCGCTATCCCCTCCACCGTCCGTATGCCCCCTGCACCTACTAGAGCCCCTATCCCCCTTCATGCACTGCAGTCACTATCCACACACATACTGTAGCCTCTGTATCTCCCCCACACAGTAGAGCCTCTAGTATCATACAAACATACACTACAGTCCCAGTATCCCCCAGCTGCCTACTATAGCCCCTATCCCCCACACACACAACAGCCCCTAGCCACACACTCTCTGCAACACAACCAGCCCTCTCCACTAACATACAACACTGCAAACAGCTCCATACACACACACACATCACAAGAGGCATCCCCAGCATGGCAATACTGCATACAGCCTCCTCATACATACAAACACAATTAATACAATTACTTATATAGCACCAACATATTCTGCAGCGCAGTACAATAGGTAAAACAAGTCAAACAATTAATTCGAATTCAACATGTTGACATACAGGAACACAAGCAGCATCCCACACATGCAACCACAAGTAGCCTCCAAACACATGTGTTTGGAGGCTGCTTGTATGGTTGAACATGTGGGGGATGCTGCTTGTGATGTCACCAACAAACACAGAGGAAGTGTTTAATTAAATTTGCTTTACGTCTTTATTTTAATGGGGGGCGTAAGGCAAGCTATTAAGGGGTACTCCACTCAAAAACAATGTTTTATTAAAACACTGTTTTTGGTTGGATTAACCCTTTAAAGCAGGGCTGTCCAACCTGCGGCCCCCCAGATGTTGCTGAACTACAACTCCCGTGATTCCCTGGCTATCTTTTTAATTGAAAGAATACTGGGAGTTGTAGTTCAGCAACATCTGGGGGGCCGCAGGTTGGACAGCCCTGCTTTAAAGTATATCTGGCCCTGTTTGGGGGACGCCATGACTCACACAGCCATGCTGGGTAGCGCGCACATATCTATATGACAGCTGCCGGGAGGGGGGCCCTTGATCTCCTATTGACCGAGGGCCCTATAAGTTGTCAGTCCGCCCCTGTGTGTACATGTAAGTTTATAGGAACATATATTATTATTAGCATTCACATAATGCCAACATATTCCACAATGGTTTACAATTAAACCAGGGGATATAAAATAACAAATATTAAAGAGGGCCAAGCTCAAACGGGCTTACAATCTACACGTGTATGTATAGAGCAATCCATTCTAGCACGTGATATAATTGTTGAGAGGTTTTGTCTTCACAATGGTGTTTAGCATGCTGACATTTTGAATATCACAATAGAAATTCCTATCAATAAAAGCTCATATGATTTAAGTTGGTGACCCAGTCCGTTTTTTTGTATATTTGACCAAAACAAAAAAAATTGTCACAGTATTATACAGGATTGCTATGTTGAACTAATTTGCTTTTTCTAAATATTCTAAACTTGATGACAACAAATAAATAGGTCAAGGGTGGTTTATAGATCAACATGAAGGAGGTACGTAGGAAGATTTACTAATGTCTGCTCTCATTCACTACATTAACGGATTATTTTCATTTCTTCTCTGGGTATTTACATTTCACTTAAATAGTCTGCCTGTTTTGCTATATCATTTAATGGACAGATTCCCTTGTGGTTTTAGAGTAATATCTATTATATGATCTATTTGCCTTTTTGTACTATATATTGTAATAAGTATAGTGTTATGTGGTATTTTTTTACTGGTTATTACTGTGAGTTTTAATATGATTTTTATAAAGATCTAATATTTTAATGGGATATGTGCTGCCATGTTTGATGCATTTTGGATTTTGTGTGGACTATAGGGGGCGGTTGTTCTGCATGACTGAACACTTATTCATGAGTTGCTAGGCCTATTCATTCTTCTAGTGTGCCCTCTCTATTGATAGTGTACTACATGGCCAGTTAGAGCCAGTTAGAGCCTGGGAGCCCATCTTGGACCTCGATACATAAAATGTTATTTACTAAAGTGACAATTCAAAGAGAATTTGAAACTTAATCCCAGAGTAGCCAAACTGAAGACATAGCTGACTTAGAGATTTTTCCAGTTTGGCTATTTTGATCTTAACCCCTTAAGGACCAAACTTCTGGAATAAAAGGGAATCATGACATGTGTGACATGTCATGTGTCCTTAAGGGGTTAAAGGATCACTATAGTGCCAGGAAAAGAAACTCGTTTTCCCGGCACTATAGGGTCATTAGGTCCCCCCCACCCTCAGGGCCCCCCTCCTCGCCGTTAAAACCCCTTCAGCCACTTACGTTTCTCCAGTGCCGGGCTCCCTCGGCGCTGGGGAACTCTCCTCCCTCTGCCGACATCAGCTCCGAATGCGCATGCGCGGCAAGAGCAGCGCGCGCATTCAAACCGCCCATAGGAAAGCCCATAGGGTTAAAACTAGAGGGGCCTGGCACCCAGACCACTTCATTGAGCTGAAGTGGTCTGGGTGCCTATAGTGGTCCTTTAAATTTTAAAGACACTTTAAAATACACCTTGAATTCTAAGTTGAGTGAATCACCCTGATACTGTGTAGTTTGACAGAGTGCGTGTCTGTATGTCTGTCTTCTGGTGTGCCAGTGTCTGTTTTGGTAGGTTACTTGTTATGTGTAAATGTGTAGGTTAACTCACAACATTTTATTACATGTTATTTTACAACCCAACTAATATAAACAAATATAAGGCAGTGAAATGCAAACTAGGGGAAATACATTATGGAAATGTGGATATATTAGCCAAGCGCTTGACCTTCAGTCCCAAGGTTTATGATTTGTTCAGAACTTTGATATAGAAATATTATCCTACAATTTACATTGCATTTCCATGCATTCTCCATCTTTCAAAAAATGCTTGTTTATATATTATTATTATTATTATTATTATTGCAGGTACCAGATGGTGGCAGTCTTTCTCCAAAAAACACTTTCTTCACATTGCAGCAATTAAATTGGTATGCATAGCAATGTCTACAATGTTTCCTGTTTTACCCTTAAATAGACATCTTTACAATAGATCCAACAACAGATAGTACACTATTCTCTGTTAATTTAATTTTATTATGCTTTAATCAACACTAAGAAAATTAAACATGCATAATTCCTTTGGTTTTAAGATAAGCAAAGCATGATACTAAGTTATAATAGAAACAGTCAGCGCTAGGGCTCTCAATGACGGCTCATGTTAAATAAACATCATTTCCAAACTTTGTTTACAAAAGTTATCTTTTCCATAAGCATCGTTCCTCATTCCGTCTCCAAAACAATACACGTGCGTATAGATAGTGATTTTATTATGTTATGCATAGGATTACTGTTAAAGGGACCTCTTACTCACAATAATATTCTAGTTTGTGCTCTAAATATGTGTTTTCATTATTTTATTTCCCACTTTTTAACTTTTTAACTTGACTTTGGAAAATTAACAGTTAACACAAAAAATGCACAAACAGCGCAGGTCTATGATCTTCCTGCTATTTTAACATTTTCTCTTGCAGTTTTAATATGTGTGTAGAATTTATTTGGCAAATTCCACAGCCAATTCTAAGGAGGATTAGCTTTCAGCGGAAGCAAATAAAATGCGCTGTTAACAAATACCTTCCTTAACCCCTTAAGGATGGAGGCAATTGTCCAGGATTTAAACCAAAACAAAACCTGCAATTTGAGCTACATGTCTTTATTAAGTGTACCCACACCTATTATATGTCATATATATATATATATATATATATATATATATATATATATATACGCTTAGAATTAAATAAATATTTTATTTCTAAATGTATTTTATATCTGATTTATACATAATTAAGTGATTTTACTAATTAGATGTTAGGGGATCTGCCTGACAGCCCACGCAGAGTCCCTGAAGGGTATTGTCTCGGTTATCAGGCAGGCCCCCTGACTGGATCTAGCGAGAAGGGAGAGTATTTAGAAGGAGAGAATACATAACATGTTTAAAAAAACATTTTTTATTAATTTTATTTTTTATATAACAAATGTGAGAAAGGTTGAACTTAATGGACTGAAGTATGTCTCTTTTCAGCAATGTAACTATGTAATACTATTTTGTCTACAGGTTATGGTGCCAGGAGTGCCCTGGTGCCCCTTTAAATGTAAGTAAGCAATCCATTTTCTACCAGTTTAACTTCCTACCTGGGGTCTGCTCCATGCCCCTTCCTTTCCAGTTTGAGAGACAGAAGCTTCTGCTTGGTAATTCTGTTAGCCCTCCTATATCCTTTTTCAGAACATGCGGTATTTATGATTGCATGAAAATACGCAATTATACAATCATAAAACATCAGCACCTCTGTACTGAAATGCAGGTTCTAAGTGAATTATGAGGTGATTTTTCTTAGGTTGACTATAACACTAACGCTTGCAGTAAAATATGAGCTAATTAGTCTGAATCTGACTATAATACCACATACCGTTTATGTGACATTATAGTGAGAATATATAAACCACAAACTATTTACCCGGCCCAGGCTGACAGTACAGTGTTGTATAACTTCATCATAAGGAGGCTGAATTAAAGGACCACTCTAGGCACCCAGACCACTTCAGCTTAATGAAGTGGTCTGGGTGCCAGGTCCAGCTAGGTTTAACCCTTTTTTATATAAACATAGCAGTTTCAGAGAAACTGCTATGTTTATATAAGAGTTAAGCCAGCCTCTAAATCCTCTAGTGGCTGTCTCACTGACAGCCGCTAGAGGCGCTTGCTTAATTCTCACTGTGAAAATCACAGTGAGAGCACGCAAGCATCCATAGGAAAGCATTATAAATGCTTTCCTATGCGACCGGCTGAATGCGTGCGCAGCTCTTGACGCGCATGCGCATTCAGCCGAAAGGGAGGATCGGAGGCGGAGAGGAGGAGGAGAGCTCCCCGCCCGGCGCTGGAATAAAGGTAAGTTTTAACCCTTTCCTCTCCCCAGAGCCGGGCGGGAGGGGGTCCCTGAGGGTGGGGGCACCCTCAGGGCACTATAGTGCCAGGAAAATGAGTATGTTTTCCTGGCACTATAGTGGTCCTTTAATGGCAAGGGGTTTGTGTATACATTGGATTAAGTGGGAAACGTTAAGTGTCTATAGAGAAAGGGAGCATATAGTTATGCATTGCTTTTTGGCGTAATATATATTCCCTTTTCAAACTCCTGAAGCCCAAATATGTGGCTTGTTGGATGAGGGGAGTTCCTTCCCCACAAAGAAAAAGCATTACTCCCCCACACCTAGTACTTTCCAGTTTTCTTCCTCGTGTCTAGTTATTCTCTGTCACCTTACTTCCTGATTCCATTTTCTTCCATTTAGCAAATGAATTAAACATTAATGTCTGTGGTGGAATCTCAGTAAAAATAAATGTACTAGGACAAGATTGCCAGGTGGTATGTGCACTTGCATATGTTGATGCATCAGTTAGTCAGTTACACGTAGCTAAGATACAATCAGTAGTGTAAGGAGCATATGTAGGAATACAGGATATACAAGTATTTCCCCTCCTCCATTGTGCTGGGCAAGCCATGTGGTCAAACAGGAATTTAGTCTCTATTCGGTTGATTAGATGAGAGTATGTGTAGGTTGAACTGATTATGGGAGGAGCTACATGCCTATATAAGGGACCTACACTGTATGATCAGGACTCAGACTTTGCTGTTTTTTGGTGACATTAGTCCCTCTGAGTCCCGGTCGGTGAATCGAATAAAGAATCGCTTCCTTCCTGAAGAAACCTGTGTCCATCTCTCTGTGCTTGGCTTCCGTCAGTTTCTCCGTATTTGGTGCATTGGCCGGGAAGCTCATCGTTCAACGGTAGCTGAGAAGCAGAGGCGTGAGACGGTCTATCTTTGCCCACGCTCTCTACGGCTGCACCCCTGAACTTCTGCGTGGACCTCCCTTTGTCTCGGCGCCACTGGTCTGTTGTCCAGGAGATCATCGGCCTCTACGTAGTAAGTGCTGGGGTGCCCCCGTCGATGAGTGTGAACCCAGGTTCAGGAACGAGGAGGTAAGACGACTACTGTTTTAGACGATGGACCCACTAGGGGTATTGGATACCGATTGTGCGGTAGGCCCATAAGGGGTTATTTGTGTATGGAATCTGCCCCCTCCAGTGGAGGGAAGGAGCGAAGGCGCACCGCTCAATTAAACGCCCTGTAGTCAGCCCGTTTAATTTTGGTTTAGAGTCAGGCTGGGTTCTGTGTAAATAGCCCAAGCCGGACACCGGTGTCTTGTCTAGACTAGCGTTCTAGGGTGTATATTACGTTCTCTAGGTCGGAGGGACCGGGAGACTAAGCGGCGTCTATGTAAATCCGGTCCGCTAGATCTCAACCTATCTTGGCTAAGTGGGAAGGCGTGTAAATTTGGAACCCACTAGATTTTTGATAGAGTATTTAGACTAAGAGGGTTCTGTGTAAATTCCGCCCTCTAGTTCGCTATATGTGGTGCTTGGGCAGTGTGGCTAACCAAAACGGATGTAGATAGTTTTAGGTAGTCCATTAAGGTACTGGCCAATAGATTAGTTGGGAATTGTAAATGTGTTAAAGATTGTTGTAGTAGCGTGTATATCTTTCTAGATAGCGTGAGCTCTGCCGTCTAGCGAGAGTGTGAATAGTGTGTAACTGTATTATAGCGCACGGTACCATAACCATGTATAATTACTGATACTGTAAATAACTACTAATAACTGTCGTCTATGTTGTATGTTTAACACCATAACCATTACTAATTGAACTGTGACTTTAAATTGTACTCTAACCAATGCTAACCGTACTATAACTACTGTTTGTAAAGACGATGTTACTGGGGTATGTTATAGACGGGTAATTCAGATATAGGGAATTATAGCGTGGGTGACTGTATAGTTTCGCCAAGAGGCGCAGTAATAGTTATTTAGTGACTGGTGTAATAGCTGTGTGTGTACGGGAATTCCCTGTATGATTTGTTGTGTGCGTTTCACCTAGTAACTGTACCACGTGGTGCTGTTGCCAAGGGAACGGGTGTGACCGTTGGAAGTGTGTTTGTTTAGTTTCTGTTGGAGACGACGCTTCATTGTTAGTATGGGTGCGTCAGACTCAACGGTTATGGATCCCTTAGGATGTATGTTGAAAAACTTTAAAAAGGGATACACTGTGTATGATTTTGGGGTAAAAATGTCTCCAACACGCCTGACTACTTTATGTAGTAGGGAATGGCCTACTTTGGTGGCTGCATGGCCACCACGTGGCAGTTTGGATCCTAATCTGGTACAGCGTGACCACGTGGCTGTATCAGGTAGGCCTGGACTTTACAGCCAGTTTCCGTATATTGACTGTTGGAAGCAGGCCGTAAATGACTTGCCAAAATGGATCCGGGTATGCCACGAGGAACAATGTCGCCTCATGGTGGCCAGAACTCGCTTGTCCACTAAGGCCGTAATTACGCCCATTTTGGACACGCCCCCTGAATCCGAGATCCCCATGCCGCCCCCTTACTCCTCCTCCACAGGAAGAGGAAGAGGAGGTGCTGTTGGTAACGCTACTCCTCTTGCCCCATTGTCCCCACCTACCCCCTCCTCTAGCTCAGAGCCCAGTCCTCTTGTTTTAAACCCTCCCCTTCCGGTACCTACCTCCGTTAACCCCACCTATCCAGATTTGACGTCATATCTAGTTCCTGGTCAGGCTCCTCCGAGCCCGGCCCGGAATATTTTACTCACTGTTCTCCCCCTCAGTAAAGCGTCCCCTTCCCCTCGTCTTACTACCCCTCGACCGGAACCCCTAACTGACGTTTCTAAACGAAGCCCCATACTAACCCGACAACTGACCAGTACCCTCCAACCTCGACATTATCAAATGCCTCTTCAACTGACACCTGGCCCGACACACATTAACGGTGACGGCCAGATACAACACGCTGATCCTGTATTCGTCTATGTTCCCTTCACTACTACTGATCTATTTAACTGGAAGACCCATAACTCTTCATACACCGAAAAGCCTCAAGCCATGACGGATTTGTTTACCTCCATAGTCCAGACACATAATCCCACTTGGGCTGATTGCCAGCAACTGCTTATGATATTGTTTAATAACGAGGAAAGGACAAGGATAAACCAAGCGGCAATTAAAGCGCTGGAAGAAGTGGCCCGTACACAAAATCAGGCCAACCCAGCAGCATGGGCCGCAGCACATTATCCAAATACTGATCCGGAGTGGAATGTCAATGGCGCAGATATGGCCCATTTAAAAGCATACAGGGACTCTATTATTGTTGGCATGAAAGCCGGAGGAAAAAAGGCGATTAATATGTCTAAGACGGCTGAGGTATTGCAGAAATGTGATGAATCGCCCAGTGCCTTTTATGACCGATTATTGGAGGCATACCGTTTGTATACCCCCTTTAATCCAGAGGCTCCTGAGAATTCCCGAATGGTTAACTCTGCCTTTGTCAGCCAAGCCTACAGAGATATAAAGCGCAAGCTACAGAAGTTAGAAGGGTTTGTACGGATGTCCATAACCCAACTAATGGAAATAGCAAATAAGGTCTATATCAGTGATGGCGAACCTATGGCACGCGTGCCACAGGTGGCACGCCGTGCCCTCTCTGTGGGCACGCGGCCACAGGTCCGCCATCACTGCAGAGTAGGCACCTGCCTGCCCGAAATGGCAGGCGCCTACTCTGCTTCCGTGTCGGCAGGCAGGGGAGGGATCTGTGATGCTAATCCCCTGTCCTCCCGCGCGATGCTGTATGGAGCGTTGCCGAGCGTTACCATGGCAACGCTCCACACAGCATCGCGCGGGAGGACAGGGGATCAGCATCACAGATCCCTCCCCCTGCCTCCCGACAGGGAAGCACTGCCGGCCACCACCGGACCACCAGGGATGGCTGTCCCCCCCCACCCACTTCATTAAAGGTAAGAAGGAGGGAGGGGGGGGGATACTGACACACAGCACCCCTACCCCCCCCAGAAGTACCCTTACCCCCCCCAGCACCACCCCTATCTTCCCAGCACCACCCCTACCCCCCAGCACCACCCCTACCCCCACAGCACCACCCCACCCCCCCAGCAGCACCCTACCCCCCCACAGCACCCCTACCCCCCCAGAAGTACCGTTACCCCCCCAGCACCACCCCTATCTCCCCAGCACCACCCCAACCCCCCCAGCAGCACCCACCCCCCCCAGCAGCACCCTACCCCCCCAGCAGCACCCTACCCCCCCAGCAGCACCCTACCCCCCACAGCACCACCCCACCCCCCCAGCAGCACCCTACCCCCCACAGCATCACCCCACCCCCCCAGCAGCACCCTACCCCCCCAGCAGCACCCTACCCCCCCAGAAGTACCCCTACCACCCCAGCAGTACTCCTACTCCCCCACAACAGTACCCCTACCACCCCCAGCAGTACCCCTACGCCCAGCAGTACCCCTACCCCCCAGAAGTACCCCTACCACCCCAGCAGTACCCCTACCCCCGCAGTACCCCTACCACCCCCAGCAGTACTCCTACCACCCCCAGCAGTACCCCTACCCCCAGCAGTACCCCTACCCCCCAGCAGTACCCCTACCACCCCCTGCAGTACCCCTACCACCCCCAGCAGTACCCCTTCCCCCCCTCAGCAGTACCCCTACCACCCCCAGCAGTACCCCTACCACCATCAGCAGTACCCCTACCACCCCCAGCAGTACCCCTACCCCCCCACACACCGCACCCCTTCCCCCCACACACAGTACCCCTACCCCCCACAGCACCCCTACCCCCCCACACACAGTATCCCTACCCCCCACAGCAGTACCCATACCCCGCCAGCAGTATCCCTACCCCCACACAGTACCCCTACCCCCCCAGCAGTACCCCTACCCCCCACACACAGTATCCCTACCCCCCACAGCAGTACCCATACCCCGCCAGCACACCCCCACAGTATCCCTACCCCCACACAGTACCCCTACCCCCCAGCAGTACCCCTACCCCCCCAGCAGTACCCCTACCCCCGCAGTACCCCTACCACCCCCAGCAGTACCCCTACCACCCCCAGCAGTACCCCTACCCCCAGCAGTACCCCTACCACCCCCAGCAGTACCCCTACCACCCCCAGCAGTACCCCTACCACCCCCAGCAGTACCCCTACCCCCACTCAGCAGTACGCCTACCACCCCCAGCAGTACCCCTACCACCATCAGCAGTACCCCTACCACCCCCAGCAGTAGCCCTACCCCCCACACACACAGCACCCCTTCCCCCCACACACAGTACCCCTACCCCCCACAGCACCCCTACCCCCCCACACACAGTATCCCTACCCCCCACAGCAGTACCCATACCCCGCCAGCAGTATCCCTACCCCCCACACAGTACCCCTACCCCCCAGCAGTACCCCTACCCCCCACAGCACCCGTCTCACACACACACACAGCACCCCACACACACACACACACACACACACACCCAGCACACCCCAAACACACACACACACACAGCACCCCCTCACACACACACAGCACCCCCCTCACACACACAGCACCCCCCCAAACACACACAGCACCCCTCCCACACACACAGCACCCCCCACACACACACACAGCACCCCCCTCACACACACACAGCACCCCCCTCACACACACAGCACCCCCCCAAACACACACACACCACCCCCCCCACACACACAGCACCCCCCCCACACACACACAGCACCCCCCCACACACACACAGCACCCCCCACACACACACAGCACCCCCCCCCACACACACACACAGCACCCCTCCCACACACACACACAGCACCCCCCCACACACACACAGCACCCCCCCACACACACACAGCACCCCCCCACACACACAGCACCCCTCATACACACACACACACAGCACCCCTCATACACACACACAGCACCCCTCATACACACACACAGCACCCCTCATACACACACACACAGCACCCCTCATACACACATACAACACCCACACACACGCACCCCCCCACACACGCACCCCCCCACACACGCACCCCCCCACACACATGCACCCCCCCACACACATACACGCACCCCCCCACACACACACGCACCCCCCACACACACGCACCCCCCCCCCACACACACACGCAATTGCCGTGTTGGCACTTTAAGGAAAAAAAAGTTGGCATGTATTGCGGTTTGGGCACTCGGGCTCAAAAAGGTTCGCCATCACTGGTCTATATGAATAGGGAGACAGAGACGAAGAAGGAGGAAGAGTGAAAGATGCGTAGGAAAGCAGATATGTTAGCAGTAGCTATCGCAGGAGTAGATAGAAGGGAGAAGGAAGTATATAGGGGAACGGATAAAGGTGAGAATAAGTGGAATGGGGAACCTTTGAGTAGGAACCAATGCGCGTACAGTAGGGAAGAAGGGCATTGGAGAAGTGAGTGTCCACGAAGGGAACAGTATGAGAGAGACAGACCTAGGGCAGGATATAGCAGTAATTATAGAGGTAGAGCGAGAGGTAGAGGAGGTCCTGGAGGAAATAGTGGGAATAATAGAGGAAGTGTTAGTGGAGATAGATACTACCCAGCAGCGCAGAGACCCCGCGAGAGAGAGGATAGGGACTTTGTGGGTTTGGCTGACACAGTCGTGGAGGACTATTGATACCGACCGGGCTCCATCCCCCTTGGCCGAGCGGAGCCTATGGTCGATGTAGTAATAGGGGGAAAAAGGACACTGGTGCTGAACATTCGGTGGTGACTGACCTAGTCGCTCCTCCTTCAGGAAGAACTATCACCGTAATAGGAGCAACTGGAAGGAGTGCCGCTAAACCGGTTCTTAAAAGTCGACTCTGTACATTGGGAGGACACATAGTGAAACACCAGTTCCTTTATATGCCTGAATGTCCAGTCAAACTGCTAGGACATGATTTGTTGTCGAAATTACAAGCACAGATAACATTTCTACCTAACGGAACAACATCTTTGAAGTTCAATGGACCCTCAGGTATAATGACAATATCTGTACCAAAGGAAGAAGAGTGGCGACTTTATACAGTGTTGACTAGCCAAAACCCTAAGAGTGATGAATCCTTGTTCAATATACCAGGAGTGTGGGCAGAGAAGAACCCACCAGGACTTGCTCGTAATATCCCACCAATTCATATCGAACTAAAGCTTGGGGTTTATCCAGTAAGCCTCAGACAATATCATATTCCACAAAAGGCCAAGAAGAACATACAATCTTATTTGGATAAGTTCATAAGGTATGGTATCCTAAAATTCTGTACTTCCCCCTGGAACACCCCATTGTTGCCTGTTCAAAAGCCCGGTACAGATGAGTATCGCCCTGTGCAGGACTTGAGAGCAGTCAATGATGCGGTAGTGAGTATACATCCAGTTGTACCCAATCCATATAACCTGCTTGCTTTAATTCCGGGCCGGGCTACCTACTTCACAGTTTTGGATCTCAAAGATGCCTTCTTTTGCCTACGAATTGCTGCGGAAAGTCAGTGTATCTTTGCATTCCAATGGGAAAATGCTGTAACGGGCTCGAAACGCCAGATGACTTGGACAAGATTGCCCCAAGGGTTTAAGAATTCACCTACCCTATTTGGATCAGCTTTAAGTCAAGACTTACTGGATTTCAAGTCCATCCCAGGAGAATGTGTACTATTACAATACGTAGATGATTTGTTAATAGCGGCAGTTACAAGAAGGATAAAGGATAATGGGGCCAGAGAGAAAAGAAGCTGTATACCAATACCCAAGAATAGAAGACAAGTGCGAGAGTTCTTGGGGGCAGCAGGCTTCTGTTGGGTATGAATTCCCAGTTATGCGATATTGGCGA